>NW_027308207.1:0-99000 GCF_047496885.1 Scyliorhinus torazame
AACCCAGGGACCACTGTAAATAAAGATAAACCACCCAGAGATCACTGTAAATTAAGATAAAACACCCAGGGACCACTGTAAATAAAGATACACCACCCAGGGACCACTGTAAATAAAGATAAACCACTCAGGGACCACTGTAAATAAAGATAAACCACCCAGTGACCACTGTAAATAAAGTTAACCACCCAGGGACCACTGTAAATAAAGATAAACCACCCAGGGACCACTGTAAATAAAGATAAACCACCCAGGGACCACTGAAAATAAAGATAAACCACCCGGGACCACTGTAAATAAAGATAAACCACCCAGGGACCACTGTAAATAAAGATAAACCACCCGGGGCCCACTGTAAATAAAGATAAACCACCCAGGAACCACTGTAAATAAAGATAAACCACACGGGAACCACTGTAAATAAAGATAAACCACCCGGGGACCACAGTAAATAAAGATAAACCACCCAGTGACCACTGTAAATAAAGATAAACCACCCAGGGTCCACTGTAAATAAAGATAAACCTCCCAGGGACCACTGTAAATAAAGATAAACCAACCGGGGACCACTGTAAATAAAGATAAACCACCCAGGGACCATTGTAAATAAAGATATACCACCCAGGGTCCACTGTAAATAAAGATAAACCACCCAGGGACCACTGTAAATAAAGATAAACCACCCAGGGACCACTGTAAATAAAGATAAACCACCCAGAGACCACTGTAAATAAAGATAAACCACCCAGGGACCACTGTATATAAAGATAAACCACCCAGAGACCACTGTAAATAAAGATAAACCACCCAGGGACCACTGTAAATAAAGATAAACCACCCAGGGACCACTGTAAATAAAGATAAACCACCCAGGGACCACTGTAAATAAAGATAAACCACCCAGAGACCACTGTAAATAAAGAAAAAACCACCCAGGGACCACTGGAAATAAAGATAAACCACCCAGATACCACTGTAAATAAAGATAAACCTCCCAGGGACCACTGTAAATAAAGATAAACCACCCAGTGACCACTGTAAATAAAGATAAACCACCCAGGGACCACTGTAAATAAAGATAAACCACCCAGGGACCGCTGTAAATAAAGATAAACCACACAGGGACCACTGTAAATAAAGATAAACCACCCAGGAACCACTGTAAATAAAGATAAACCACCCAGGGACCACTGTAAATAAAGATAAACCACCCGGGACCACTGTAAATAAAGATAAACCACCCAGAGACCACTGTAAATAAAGATAAACAACCCAGGGACCACTGTAAATAAAGATAAACCACCCAGAGATCACTGTAAATTAAGATAAACCACCCAGGGACCACTGTAAATAAAGATACACCACCCAGGGACCACTGTAAATAAAGATAAACCACCCAGGGACCGCTGTAAATAAAGATAAACCACCCAGGGACCACTGTAAGTAAAGATAAACCACCCAGAGACCACTGTAAATAAAAATAAACCACCCAGGGAACACTGTAAGTGAAGATAAACCACCCACGGACCACTATAAATAAAGATAAATCACCCAGGGACCACTGTAAATAAAGATAAACTACCCAGAGACCACTGCAAATAAATATAAACAACCCAGGGACCACTGTAAATAAAGATAAACCACCCAGAGATCACTGTAAATAAAGATAAACCACCCAGGGACCACAATAAATAAAGATACACCACCCAGGGACCACTGTAAATAAAGATAAACCACACAGGGACCACTGTAAATAAAGATAAACCACCCAGTGACCACTGTAAATAAAGATAAACCACCCAGGGGCCACTGTAAATAAAGATAAACCACCCAGGGACCACTGTAAATAACGATAAACCACCCGGGACCACTGTAAATAAAGATAAACCACCCAGGGACCACTGTAAATAAAGATAAACAACCCAGGGACCACTGTAAATAAATATAAACCACCCAGAGATCACTGTAAATTAAGATAAACCACCCAGGGACCACTGTAAATAAAGATACACCACCCAGGGACCACTGTAAATAAAGATAAACCACTCAGGGACCACTGTAAATAAAGATAAACCACCCAGTGACCACTGTAAATAAAGTTAACCACCCAGGGACCACTGTAAATAAAGATAAACCACCCAGGGACCACTGTAAATAAAGATAAACCACCCAGGGACCACTGTAAATAAGGATAAACCACCCGGGACCACTGTAAATAAAGATAAACCACCCAGGGACCACTGTAAATAAAGATAAACCACCCGGGGCCCACTGTAAATAAAGATAAACCACCCAGGAACCACTGTAAATAAAGATAAACCACACGGGAACCACTGTAAATAAAGATAAACCACCGGGGGACCACTGTAAATAAAGATAAAACCACCCAGTGACCACTGTAAATAAAGATAAACCACCCAGGGTCCACTGTAAATAAAGATAAACCTCCCAGGGACCACTGTAAATAAAGATAAACCAACCGGGGACCACTGTAAATAAAGATAAACCACCCAGGGACCATTGTAAATAAAGATATACCACCCAGGCTCCACTGTAAATAAAGATAAACCACCCAGGGACCACTGTAAATAAAGATAAACCACCCAGGGACCACTGTAAATAAAGATAAACCACCCAGAGACCACTGTAAATAAAGATAAACCACCCAGGGACCACTGTATATAAAGATAAACCACCCAGGGACCACTGTAAATAAAGATAAACCACCCAGGGACCACTGTAAATAAAGATAAACCACCCAGAGACCACTGTAAATAAAGAAAAAACCACCCAGGGACCACTGGAAATAAAGATAAACCACCCAGATACCACTGTAAATAAAGATAAACCACCCAGGGACCACTGTAAATAAAGATAAACCACCCAGGGACCACTGTAAATAAAGATAAACCACCCAGGGACCACTGTAAATAAAGATAAACCACCCAGGGACCGCGTTAAATAAAGATAAACCACCCAGGGACCACTTTAAATAAAGATAAACCACCCAGAGACCACTGTAAAAAAAATAAACCACCCAGGGAACACTGTAAGTGAAGATAAACCACCCACGGACCACTGTAAATAAAGATAAATCACCCAGGGACCACTGTAAATAAAGATAAACTGCCCAGAGACCACTGTAAATAAATATAAACCACCCAGGGACCAGTGTAAATAAAGATAAAGCACCCGGGGACCACTGTAAATAAAGATAAACCACCCAGGGACCACTGTAAATAAAAATAAACTACCCAGGGAACACTGTAAATAAAGATAAACCACCCAGGGACCAATGTAAATAAAGATAAACCACCCAGAGACCACTGTAAATAAATATAAACCACCCGGGACCACTGTAAATAAAGATAAACCACCCAGGAACGACTGTAAATAAAGATAAACCACCCAGGGACCACTGTAAATAAAGATAAACCACCCAGAGACCACTGTAAATAAAGATATACCACCCAGGGACCACTGTAAATAAAGATAAACCACCCAGGGACCACTGTAAATAAAGATAAACCACCCAGGGACCACTGTAAATAAAGGTAAACCACACAGGGACCACTGTAAATAAAGATAAAGCACCCAGGGACCACTGTAAATAAAGATAAACCACCCAGGGACCACTGTAAATAAAGATAAACCACCCGGGGACCACTGTAAATAAAGATAAACCACCCAGGGACCACTGTAAATAAAGATAAACCACCCAGGGACCACTGTAAATAAAGATAAACCACCCAGGGACCACTGTAAATAAAGATAAACCACCCAGAGACCACTGTAAATAAAGAAAAAACCACCCAGGGACCACTGGAAATAAAGATAAACCACCCAGATACCACTGTAAATAAAGATAAACCACCCAGGGACCACTGTAAATAAAGATAAACCACCCAGGGACCACTGTAAATAAAGATAAACCACCCAGGGACCACTGTAAATAAAGATAAACCACCCAGGGACCGCTGTAAATAAAGATAAACCACCCAGGGACCACTGTAAATAAAGATAAACCACCCAGAGACCACTGTAAATAAAAATAAACCACCCAGGGAACACTGTAAGTGAAGATAAACCACCCACGGACCACTGTAAATAAAGATAAATCACCCAGGGACCACTGTAAATAAAGATAAACCACCCAGGGACCACTGTAAATAAAGATAAACCACCCAGGGACCAATGTAAATAAAGATACACCACCCAGGGACCACTGTAAATAAAGATAAACCACCCAGAGATCACTGTAAATAAAGATAAACCACCCAGGGACCACAATAAATAAAGATACACCACCCAGGGACCACTGTAAATAAAGATAAACCACACAGGGACCACTGTAAGTGAAGATAAACCACCCACGGACCACTGTAAATAAAGATAAACCGCCCAGGGGCCACTGTAAATAAAGATAAACCACCCAGGGACCACTGTAAATAACGATAAACCACCCGGGACCACTGTAAATAAAGATAAACCACCCAGGGGCCACTGTAAATAAAGATAAACAACCCAGGGACCACTGTAAATAAAGATAAACCACCCAGAGATCACTGTAAATTAAGATAAACCACCCAGGGACCACTGTAAATAAAGATAAACCACCCAGGGACCACTGTAAATAAGGATAAACCACCCGGGACCACTGTAAATAAAGATAAACCATGCAGGGACCACTGTAAATAAAGATAAACCAACCGGGGCCCACTGTAAATAAAGATAAACCACCCAGGGACCACTGTAAATAAAGATAAACCACACGGGAACCACTGTAAATAAAGATAAACCACCCGTGGACAACTGTAAATAAAGATAAACCACCCAGTGACCACTGTAAATAAAGATAAACCACCCAGGGTCCACTGTAAATAAAGATAAACCTCCCAGGGACCACTGTAAATAAAGATAAACCAACCGGGGACCACTGTAAATAAAGATAAACCACCCAGGGACCATTGTAAATAAAGATATACCACCCAGGGTCCACTGTAAATAAAGATAAACCACCCAGGGACCACTGTAAATAAAGATAAACCACCCAGGGACCAATGTAAATAAAGATAAACCACCCAGAGACCACTGTAAATAAAGATAAACCACCCGGGGACCACTGTAAATAAAGATAAACCACCCGGGGAACACTGTAAATAAAGAAAAAACCACCCAGGGACCACTGGAAATAAAGATAAACCACACGGGAACCACTGTAAATAAAGATAAACCACTCGGGGACCACTGTAAATAAAGATAAACCACCCAGTGACCACTGTAAATAAAGATAAACCACCCAGGGTCCACTGTAAATAAAGATAAACCTCCCAGGGACCACTGTAAATAAAGATAAACCAACCGGGGACCACTGTAAATAAAGATAAACTACCCAGGGACCATTGTAAATAAAGATATACCACCCAGGGTCCACTGTAAATAAAGATAAACCACCCAGGGACCACTGTAAATAAAGATAAACCACCCAGGGACCACTGTAAATAAAGATAAACCACCCAGAGACCACTGTAAATAAAGATAAACCACCCAGGGACCACTATATATAAAGATAAACCACCCAGGGACCACTGTAAATAAAGATAAACCACCCAGGGACCACTGTAAATAAAGATAAACCACCCAGAGACCACTGTAAATAAAGAAAAAAACCACCCAGGGACCACTGGAAATAAAGATAAACCACCCAGATACCACTGTAAATAAAGATAAACCACCCAGGGACCACTGTAAATAAAGATAAACCACCCAGGGACCACTGTAAATAAAGATAAACCACCCAGGGACCGCTTTGAATAAAGATAAACCACCCAGGGACCACTGTAAATAAAGATAAACCACCCAGAGACCACTGTAAAAAGAATAAACCACCCAGGGAACACTGTAAGTGAAGATAAACCACCCACGGACCACTGTAAATAAAGATAAATCACCCAGGGACCACTGTAAATAAAGATAAACTGCCCAGAGACCACTGTAAATAAATATAAACCACCCAGGGACCAGTGTAAATAAAGATAAAGCACCCGGGGACCACTGTAAATAAAGATAAACCACCCAGGGACCACTGTAAATAAAAATAAACTACCCAGGGAACACTGTAAATAAAGATAAACCACCCAGGGACCAATGTAAATAAAGATAAACCACCCAGAGACCACTGTAAATAAATATAAACCACCCGGGACCACTGTAAATAAAGATAAACCACCCAGGAACGACTGTAAATAAAGATAAACCACCCAGGGACCACTGTAAATAAAGATAAACCACCCAGAGACCACTGTAAATAAAGATATACCACCCAGGGACCACTGTAAATAAAGATAACCCACCCAGGGACCACTGTAAATAAAGATAAACCACCCAGGGACCACTGTAAATAAAGGTAAACCACCCAGGGACCACTGTAAATAAAGATAAACCACCCAGGGACCACTGTAACTAAAGATAAACCACCCAGGGACCACTGTAAATAAAGATAAACCACCCAGAGACCACTGTAAATAAAGAAAAAACCACCCAGGGACCACTGGAAATAAAGATAAACCACCCAGATACCACTGTAAATAAAGATAAACCACCCAGGGACCACTGTAAATAAAGATAAACCACCCAGGGACCACTGTAAATAAAGATAAACCACCCAGGGACCACTGTAAATAAAGATAAACCACCCAGGGACCGCTGTAAATAAAGATAAAACACCCAGGGACCACTGTAAATAAAGATAAACCACCCAGAGACCACTGTAAATAAAAATAAACCACCCAGGGAACACTGTAAGTGAAGATAAACCACCCACGGACCACTGTAAATAAACATAAATCACCCAGGGACCACTGTAAATAAAGATAAACTACCCAGAGACCACTGCAAATAAATATAAACAACCCAGGGACCACTGTAAATAAAGATAAACCACCCAGAGATCACTGTAAATAAAGATAAACCACCCAGGGACCACAATAAATAAAGATACACCACCCAGGGACCACTGTGAATAAAGATAAACCACACAGGGACCACTGTAAATAAAGATAAACCACCCAGTGACCACTGTAAATAAAGATAAACCACCCAGGGGCCACTGTAAATAAAGATAAACCACCCAGGGACCACTGTAAATAACGATAAACCATCCGGGACCACTGTAAATAAAGATAAACCACCCAGGGACCACTGTAAATAAAGATAAACAACCCAGGGACCACTGTAAATAAAGATAAACCACCCAGAGATCACTGTAAATTAAGATAAACCACCCAGGGACCACTGTAAATAAAGATACACCACCCAGGGACCACTGTAAATAAAGATAAACCACTCAGGGACCACTGTAAATAAAGATAAACCACCCAGTGACCACTGTAAATAAAGTTAACCACCCAGGGACCACTGTAAATAAAGATAAACCACCCAGGGACCACTGTAAATAAAGATAAACCACCCAGGGACCACTGTAAATAAGGATAAACCACCCGGGACCACTGTAAATAAAGATAAACCACCCAGGGACCACTGTAAATAAAGATAAACCACCCGGGGCCCACTGTAAATAAAGATAAACCACCCAGGAACCACTGTAAATAAAGATAAACCACCCAGGGACCACAATAAATAAAGATACACCACCCAGGGACCACTGTAAATAAAGATAAACCACACAGGGACCACTGTAAATAAAGATAAACCACCCAGTGACCACTGTAAATAAAGATAAACCACCCAGGGGCCACTGTAAATAAAGATAAACCACCCAGGGACCACTGTAAATAACGATAAACCACCCGGGACCACTGTAAATAAAGATAAACCACCCAGGGACCACTGTAAATAAAGATAAACAACCCAGGGACCACTGTAAATAAAGATAAACCACCCAGAGATCACTGTAAATTAAGATAAACCACCCAGGGACCACTGTAAATAAAGATACACCACACAGGGACCACTGTAAATAAAGATAAACCACTCAGGGACCACTGTAAATAAAGATAAACCACCCAGTGACCACTGTAAATAAAGTTAACCACCCAGGGGCCACTGTAAATAAAGATAAACCACCCAGGGACCACTGTAAATAAAGATAAACCACCCAGGGACCACTGTAAATAAGGATAAACCACCCGGGACCACTATAAATAAAGATAAACCACCCAGGGACCACTGTAAATAAAGACAAACCACCCGGGGCCCACTGTAAATAAAGATAAACCACCCAGGAACCACTGTAAATAAAGATAAACCACACGGGAACCACTGTAAATAAAGATAAACCACCCGGGGACCACTGTAAATAAAGATAAACCACCCAGTGACCACTGTAAATAAAGATAAACCACCCAGGGTCCACTGCAAATAAAGATAAACCTCCCAAGGACCACTGTAAATAAAGATAAACCAACCGGGGACCACTGTAAATAAAGATAAACCACCCAGGGACCATTGTAAATAAAGATATACCACCCAGGGTCCACTGTAAATAAAGATAAACCACCCAGGGACCACTGTAAATAAAGATAAACCACCCAGGGACCACTGTAAATAAAGATAAACCACCCAGGGACCACTGTAAATAAAGATAAACCACCCAGGGACCACTGTATATAAAGATAAACCACCCAGGGACCACTGTAAATAAAGATAAACCACCCAGGGACCACTGTAAATAAAGATAAACCACCCAGAGACCACTGTAAATAAAGAAAAAACCACCCAGGGACCACTGGAAATAAAGATAAACCACCCAGATACCACTGTAAATAAAGATAAACCACCCAGGGACCACTGTAAATAAAGATAAACCACCCAGGGACCACTGTAAATAAAGATAAACCACCCAGGGACCACTGTAAATAAAGATAAACCACCCAGGGACCGCTTTAAATAAAGATAAACCACCCAGGGACCACTGTAAATAAAGATAAACCACCCAGAGACCACTGTAAATAAAAATAAACCACCCAGGGAACACTGTAAGTGAAGATAAACCACCCACGGACCACTGTAAATAAAGATAAATCACCCAGGGACCACTGTAAATAAAGATAAACTGCCCAGAGACCACTGTAAATAAATATAAACCACCCAGGGACCAGTGTAAATAAAGATAAAGCACCCGGGGACCACTGTAAATAACGATCAACCACCCAGGGACCACTGTAAATAAAAATAAACTACCCAGGGAACACTGTAAATAAAGATAAACCACCCAGGGACCAATGTAAATAAAGATAAACCACCCAGAGACCACTGTAAATAAATATAAACCACCCGGGACCACTGTAAATAAAGATAAACCACCCAGGAACGACTGTAAATAAAGATAAACCACCCAGGGACCACTGTAAATAAAGATAAACCACCCAGAGACCACTGTAAATAAAGATATACCACCCAGGGACCACTGTAAATAAAGATAAACCACCCAGGGACCACTGTAAATAAAGATAAACCGCCCAGGGACCACTGTAAATAAAGGTAAACCACCCAGAGACCACTGTAAATAAAGATAAACCACCCAGAGACCACTGTAAATAAAGATAAACCACCCAGGGACCACTGTAAATAAAGATAAACCACCCGGGGACCTCTGTAAATAAAGATAAACCACCCGGGGACCACTGTAAATAAAGATTAAACACCCAGGAATCACTGTAAATAAAGATAAACCACCCAGGGACCACTGTAAATAAAGATAAACCACCCAGGAACCACTGTAAATAAAGATAAACTACCCAGGGACCACTGTAAATAAAGATAAACCGCCCAGGGACCACTGTAAATAAAGATAAACTACCCTGGGACCACTGTAAATAAAGATAAAACACCCGGGGAACACTGTAAATAAAGATAAACCACACAGGGACCACTGTAAATAAAGATAAACCACCCAGGGACCACTGTAAATAAAGATAAACCACCCGGGGACCACTGTAAATTAAGATAAACCACTCGGGGACCACTGTAAATAAAGATAAACCACCCAGGGACCACTGTAAATAAAGATAAACCACCCAGGGACCACTGTAAATAAGGATAAACCACCCGGGACCACTGTAAATAAAGATAAACCACCCAGGGACCACTGTAAATAAAGATAAACCACCCGGGGCCCACTGTAAATAAAGATAAACCACCCAGGAACCACTGTAAATAAAGATAAACCACACGGGAACCACTGTAAATAAAGATTAAACCACCCGCGGACCACTGTAAATAAAGATAAACCACCCAGTGACCACTGTAAATAAAGATAAACCACCCAGGGTCCACTGTAAATAAAGATAAACCTCCCAGGGACCACTGTAAATAAAGGTAAACCAACCGGGGACCACTGTAAATAAAGATAAACCACCCAGGGACCATTGTAAATAAAGATATACCACCCAGGGTCCACTGTAAATAAAGATAAACCACCCAGGGACCACTGTAAATAAAGATAAAGCACCCAGGGACCACTGTAAATAAAGATAAACCACCCAGAGACCACTGTAAATAAAGATAAATCACCCAGGGACCACTGTATATAAAGATAAACCACCCAGGGACCACTGTAAATAAAGATAAACCACCCAGGGACCACTGTAAATAAAGATAAACCACCCAGAGACCACTGTAAATAAAGAAAAAACCACCCAGAGACCACTGGAAATAAAGATAAACCACCCAGATACCACTGTAAATAAAGATAAACCACCCAGGGACCACTGTAAATAAAGGTAAACCACCCAGGGACCACTGTAAATAAAGATAAACCACCAAGGGACCACTGTAAATAAAGATAAACCACCCAGGGACCGCTTTAAATAAAGATAAACCACCCAGGGACCACTGTAAATAAAGATAAACCACCCAGAGACCACTGTAAATAAAAATAAACCACCAAGGGAACACTGTAAGTGAAGATAAACCACCCACGGACCACTGTAAATAAAGATAAATCACCCAGGGACCACTGTAAATAAAGATAAACTACCCAGAGACCACTGTAAATAAATATAAACCACCCAGGGACCAGTGTAAATAAAGATAATGCACCCAGGGACCACTGTAAATAAAAATAAACTATCCAGGGAACACTGTAAATAAAGATAAACCACCCAGGGACCAATGTAAATAAAGATAAACCACCCAGAGACCACTGTAAATAAATATAAACCACCCGGGACCACTGTAAATAAAGATAAACCACCCAGGAACGACTGTAAATAAAGATAAACCACCCAGGGACCACTGTAAATAAAGATAAACCACCCAGAGACCACTGTAAATAAAGATATACCACCCAGGGACCACTGTAAATAAAGATAAACCACCCAGGGACCACTGTAAATAAAGATAAACCACCCAGGGACCACTGTAAATAAAGGTAAACCACCCAGAGACCACTGTAAATAAAGATAAACCACCCAGAGACCACTGTAAATAAAGATATACCACCCAGGGACCACTGTAAATAAAGATAAACCACCCGGGGACCACTGTAAATAAAGATAAACCACCCGGGGACCACTGTAAATAAAGATTAACCACCCAGGAATCACTGTAAATAAAGATAAACCAACCAGGGACCACTGTAAATAAAGATAAACCACCCACGGACCACTGTAAATAAGGATAAACCACCCAGTTACCACTATAAATAAAGATAAACCACCCAGGGACCACTGTAAATAAGGATAAACCACACAGGGACCACTATAAATAAAGATAAAACACGCAGAGACCACTGTAAATAAAGATAAACCACCCAGGGACCACTGTTAATAAAGATAAACCACCCAGAGACCACTGTAAATAAAGATAAACCACCCCGGGACCACTGTAAATAAGGATAAACCACCCAGAGATCACTGTAAATAAAGATAAATCACCCGGGGGACCACTGTAAATAACGATAAACCACCCAGAGACCACTGTAAATAAAGATAAACCGCCCAGGGCCACTGTAAATAAAGATAAACCACCCAGAGATCACTGTAAATAAAGATAAATCACCCGGGGACCACTGTAAATAAACATAAACCACCCAGAGACCACTGTAAATAAAGATAACCCACACAGGGACCACTGTAAATAAAGATAAACCACCCAGGGACGACTGTAAATAACGATAAACCACCCAGGGACCACTGTAAATAAAGATAACCCACACAGGGACCACTGTAAATCAAGATAAACCACCCAGGGACCACTGTAAATAAAGATAAACCACCCAGAGTCCACTGTAAATAAATATAAACCAACCGGGGACCACTGTAAATAAAGATAAACCACCCAGGGTCCACTGTAAATAAAGATAAACCACCCAGGGTCCACTGTAAATAAAGATAAATCACCCAGGGACCACTGTAAATAAAGATAAATCACCCAGGGACCACTGTAAATAAAGATAAACCACCCGGGAACCACTGTAAATGAAGATAAACCACCCAGGGACCACTGTAAATAAAGATAAACCACTCAGGGACCACTGTAAATAAAGATACACCACCCAGGGACCACTGTAAATAAAGTTAAACCACACAGGGACCACTGTAAATAAAGATAAACCACCCAGTGACCACTGTAAATAAAGCTAAACCACCCAGGGGCCACTGTAAATAAAGATAAACCACCGAGGGACCACTGTAAATAACGATAAACCACCCGGGACCACAGTAAATAAAGATAAACCACCCAGGGACCACTGTAAATAAAGATAAACCACTCAGGACCACTGTAAATAAAGATAAACCACCCAGTGACCACTGTAAATAAAGTGAACCACCCAGGGACCACTGCAAATAAAGATAAACCACCCAGGGACCACTGTAAATAAAGATAAACCACCCAGGGACCACTGTAAATAAAGATAAACCACCCGGGACCACTGTAAATAAAGATAAACCACACAGAGACCACTGTAAATAAAGATAAACCACCCGGGGCCCACTGTAAATAAAGATAAACCACCCAGGAACCACTGTAAATAAAGATAAACCACACGGGAACACCTGTAAATAAAGATAAACCACCCGGGGACCACTGTAAATAAAGATAAACCACCCAGTGACCACTGTAAATAAAGATAAACCACCCAGGGTCCACTGTAAATAAAGATAAAACTCCCAGGGACCAATGTAAATAAAGTTAAACCACCCGGGGACCACTGTAAATAAAGATAAACCACCCAGGGACCATTGTAAATAAAGATATACCACCCAGGGTCCACTGTAAATAAAGATAAACCACCCAGGGACCACTGTAAATAAAGATAAACCACCCAGGGACCACTGTAAATAAAGATAAACCACCCAGAGACCACTGTAAATAAAGATAAACCACCCAGGGACCACTGTATATAAAGATAAACCACCCAGAGACCACTGTAAATAAAGATAAACCACCCAGGGACCACTGTAAATAAAGATAAACCACCCAGGGACCACTGTAAATAAAGATAAACCACCCAGGGACCACTGTAAATAAAGATAAACCACCCAGAGACCACTGTAAATAAAGAAAAAACCACCCAGGGACCACTGGAAATAAAGATAAACCACCCAGAGACCACTGTAAATAAAGATAAACCACCCAGGGACCACTGTAAATAAAGATAAACCACCCAGGGACCACTGTAAACAAAGATAAACCACCCAGGGACCACTGTAAATAAAGATAATCCACCCAGGGACCGCTGTAAATAAAGATAAACCAACCAGGGACCACTGTAAATAAAGATAAACCACCCAGAGACCACTGTAAATAAAAATAAACCACCCAGGGACCACTGTAAATAAAGATAATCTACCCAGAGACCACTGTAAATAAATATAAACCACCCAGGGACCAGTGTAAATAAAGATAAAGCACCCGGGGACCACTGTAAATAAAGATAAACCACCCAGGGACCACTGTAAATAAAAATAAACCACCCAGGGAACACTGTAAATAAAGATAAACCACCCAGGGACCAGTGTAAATAAAGATAAACCACCCAGAGACCACTGTAAATAAATATAAACCACCCGGGACCACTGTAAATAAAGATATACCACCCAGGGACCACTGTAAATAAAGATAAACCACCCAGGGACCACTGTAAATAAATATAAACCACCCAGGGACCACTGTAAATAAAGATAAACCACCCAGAGACCACTGTAAATAAAGATAAACCACCCAGAGACCACTGTAAATAAAGATATACCACCCAGGGACCACTGTAAATAAAGATAAACCACCCGGGGACCACTGTAAATAAAGATAAACCACCTAGGGACCACTTTAAATAAAGATAAACCACTCTGGGACCACTGTAAATAAAGATAAACCACACAGGGACCACTGTAAATAAAGATAAACCACCCAGAGACCACTGTAAATAAAGATATACCACCCATGGACCACTGTAAATAAAGATAAACCACCCGGGGACCACTGTAAATAAAGATAAACCACCCGGGGACCACTGTGAATAAAGATTAACCACCCAGGAATCACTGTAAATAAAGATAAACCACCCAGGGACCACTGTAAATAAAGAAAAACCACCCACGGACCACTGTAAATAAGGATAAACCACCCAGTTACCACTAAATAAAGATAAACCACCCAGGGACCACTGTAAATAAGGATAAACCACCCAGAGACCACTGTAACTAAAGATAAACCACCCAGGGACCACTGTAAATAAAGATAAACCACCCAGGGACTACTGTAAATCAAGATAAACCACCCAGGGACCACTGTAAATAAAGATAAACTACCCAGGGACCACTGTAAATAAAGATAAACCGCCCAGGGACCACTGTAAATAAAGATAAACTACCCAGGGACCATTGTAAATAAAGATAAAACACCCGGGGAACACTGTAAATAAAGATAAACCACACAGGGACCACTGTAAATAAAGATAAACCACCCATGGACCACTGTAAATAAAGATAAACCACACGGGGACCACTGTAAATTAAGATAAACCACCCGGGGACCACTGTAGATAAAGATAAACCACCCAGGGACCACTTTAAATAAAGATAAACCACTCTGGGACCACTGTAAATAAAGATAAACCACACAGGGACCACTGTAAATAAAGATAAAACACGCAGAGACCACTGTAAATAAAGATAAACCACCAAGGGACCACTGTAAATAAAGATAAACCACCCAGGGACCACTGTAAATAAAGATAAACCACCCCGGGACCACTGTAAATAAGGATAAACCGCCCAGGGACCACTGTAAATAACGATAAACCACCCAGAGACCACTGTAAATAAAGATAAACCGCCCAGGGCCACTGTAAATAAAGATAAACCACCCAGAGATCACTGTAAATAAAGATAAAACACCCGGGGACCACTGTAAATAAACATAAACCACCCAGAGACCACTGTAAATAAAGATAAACCACCCAGGGATCACTGTAAATAAAGATAAACCACCCAGGGACCACTGTATATAAAGATAAACCACCCAGGGACCACTGTAAATAAAGATAAACCACCCCGGGACCACTGTAAATAAGGATAAACCGCCCAGGGACCACTGTAAATAACGATAAACCACCCAGAGACCACTGTAAATAAAGATAAACCGCCCAGGGCCACTGTAAATAAAGATAAACCACCCAGAGATCACTGTAAATAAAGATAAAACACCCGGGGACCACTGTAAATAAACATAAACCACCCAGAGACCACTGTAAATAAAGATAAACCACCCAGGGATCACTGTAAATAAAGATAAACCACCCAGGGACCACTGTATATAAAGATAAACCACCCAGGGACCACTGTAAATAAAGATAAACCACCCAGGGACCACTGTAAATAACGATAAACCACCCAGGGACCACTGTAAATAAAGATAACCCACACAGGGACCACTGTAAATCAAGATAAACCACCCAGGGACCACTGTAAATAAAGATAAACCACCCAGAGTCCACTGTAAATAAAGATAAACCACCCGGGGACCACTGTAAATAAAGATAAACTACCCAGGGTCCACTGTAAATAAAGATAAACCACCCAGGGACCACTGTAAATAAAGATAAATCACCCAGGGACCACTGTAAATAAAGATAAATCACCCAGGGACCACTGTAAATAAAGATAAACCACCCGGGAACCACTGTAAATGAAGATAAACCACCCAGGGATCACTGTAAATAAAGAGAAACCACTCAGGGAGCACTGTATATAAAGATACACCACCCAGGGACCACTGTAAATAAAGTTAAACCACACAGGGACCACTGTAAATAAAGATAAACCACCCAGTGACCACTGTAAATAAAGATAAACCACCCAGGGGCCACTGTAAATAAAGATTAACCACCCAGGGACCACTGTAAATAACGATAAACCGCCCGGGACCACTGTAAATAAAGATAAACCACCCAGGGACCACTGCAAATAAAGATAAACCACCCAGAGATCACTGTAAATTAAGATAAACCACCCAGGGACCACTGTAAATAAAGATACACCACCCAGGGACCACTGTAAATAAAGATAAACCACTCAGGGACCACTGTAAATAAAGATAAACCACCCAGTGACCTCTGTAAATAAAGTTAACCACCCAGGGACCACTGCAAATAAAGATAAACCACCCAGGGACCACTGTAAATAAAGATATACCACCCAGGGACCACTGTAAATAAAGATAAACCACCCGGTACCACTGTAAATAAAGATAAACCACCCAGAGACCACTGTAAATAAAGATAAACCACCCGGGGCACACTGTAAATAAAGTTAAACCACCCGGGGACCACTGTAAATAAAGATAAACCACACAGGGACAATTGTAAATAAAGATATACCACCCAGGGTCCACTGTAAATAAAGATAAACCACCCAGGGACCACTGTAAATAAAGATAAACCACCCAGGGACCACTGTAAATAAAGATAAACCACCCAGAGACCACTGTAAATAAAGATAAACCACCCAGGGACCACTGTATATAAAGATAAACCACCCAGAGACCACTGTAAATAAAGATAAACCACCCAGGGACCACTGTAAATAAAGATAAACCACCCAGGGACCACTGTAAATAAAGATAAACCACCCAGGGACCACTGTAAATAAAGATAAACCACCCAGAGACCACTGTAAATAAAGAAAAAACCACCCAGGGACCACTGGAAATAAAGATAAACCACCCAGAGACCACTGTAAATAAAGATAAACCACCCAGGGACCACTGTAAATAAAGATAAACCACCCAGGGACCACTGTAAATAAAGATAAACCACCCAGGGACCACAGTAAATAAAGATAAACCACCCAGGGACCGCTGTAAATAAAGATAAACCACCCAGGGACCACTGTAAATAAAGATAAACCACCCAGAGACCACTGTAAATAAAAATAAACCACCCAGGGAACACTGTAAGTGAAGATAAACCACCCACGGACCACTGTAAATAAAGATAAATCACCCAGGGACCACTGTAAATAAAGATAAACTACCCAGAGACCATTGTAAATAAATATAAACCACCCAGGGACTACTGTAAATCAAGATAAACCACCCAGGGGCCACTGTAAATAAAGATAAACTACCCAGGGACCACTGTAAATAAAGATAAACCGCCCAGGGACCACTGTAAATAAAGATAAACTACCCAGGGACCACTGTAAATAAAGATAAAACACCCGGGGAACACTGTAAATAAAGATAAACCACACAGGGACCACTGTAAATAAAGAAAACCCACCCAGGGACCACTGTAAATAAAGATAAACTACCCGGGGACCACTGTAAATTAAGATAAACCACCCGGGGCCACTGTAAATAAAGATAAACCACCCAGGGACCACTTTAAATAAAGATAAACCACCCTGGGACCACTGTAAATAAAGATAAACCACACAGGGACCACTGTAAATAAAGATAAAACACGCAGAGACCACTGTAAATAAAGATAAACCACCCAGGGACCACTGTAAATAAAGATAAACCACCCAGAGACCACTGCAAATAAAGATAAACCACCCCGGGACCACTGTAAATAAGGATAAACCGCCCAGGGACCACTGTAAATAACGATAAACCACCCAGAGACCACTGTAAATAAAGATAAACCGCCCAGGGCCACTGTAAATAAAGATAAACCACCCAGAGATCACTGTAAATAAAGATAAAACACCCGGGGACCACTGTAAGTAAAGATAAACCACCCAGAGACCACTGTAAATAAAGATAAACCACCCAGGGATCACTGTAAATAAAGATAAACCACACAGGGACCACTGTAAATAACGATAAACCACCCAGGGACCACTGTAAATAAAGATAAACCACACAGGGACCACTGTAAATCAAGATAAACCACCAGGGACCACTGTAAATAAAGATAAACCACCCAGAGTCCACTGTAAATAAAGATAAACCACCCGGGGACCACTGTAAATAAAGATAAACCACCCAGGGTCCACTGTAAATAAAGATAAACCACCCAGGGACCACTGTAAATAAAGGTAAATCACCCAGGGACCACTGTAAATAAAGATAAATCACCCAGGGACCACTGTAAATAAAGATAAACCACCCGGGAACCACTGTAAATGAAGATAAACCACCCAGGGACCACTGTAAATAAAGATAAACCACACAGGGACCACTGTAAATAAAGATAAACCACCCAGAGACCACTGTAAATAAAGATAAACCACTCAGGGACCACTGTAAATAAAGATAAACCACCCGGGGACCACTGTAAATAAAGATAAATCACCCAGAGACCTTTGTAAATAAGGATAAACCGCCCAGGGACCACTGTAAATAACGATAAACCACCCAGAGACCACTGTAAATAAAGATAAACCGCCCAGGGCCACTGGAAATAAAGATAAACCACCCAGAGATCACTGTAAATAAAGATAAAACACCCGGGGACCACTGTAAATATAGATAAACCACCCCGAGACCACTGAAAATAAAGATAAACCACCCAGGGATCACTGTAAATAAAGATAAACCTCCCAGGGACCACTGTAAATAACGATAAACCACCCAGGGACCACTGTAAATAAAGATAAACCACACAGGGACCACTGTAAATCAAGATAAACCACCCAGGGACCACTGTAAATAAAGATAAACCACCCAGAGTCCACTGTAAATAAAGATAAACCACCCGGGGACCACTGTAAATAAAGATAAACCACCCAGGGTCCACTGTAAATAAAGATAAACCACCCAGGGACCACTGTAAATAAAGATAAATCACCCAGGGACCACTGTAAATGAAGATAAATCACCCAGGGACCACTGTAAATAAAGATACACCACCCAGGAACCACTGTAAATGAAGATAAACCAACCAGGGACCACTGTAAATAAAGATAAACCACCCAGGGACCACTGTAAATAAAGATAAACCACCCAGAGATCACTGTAAATAAAGATAAACCACTCAGGGACCACTGTAAATAAAGATACACCAACCAGGGACCACTGTAAATAAAGTTAAACCACACAGGGACCACTGCAAATAAAGGTAAACCACCCAGTGACCACTGTAAATAAAGATAAACCACCCAGGGGCCACTGTAAATAAAGATAAAACACCCAGGGACCACTGTAAATAAAGATAAACCACCCAGGGACCACTGTAAATAACGATAAACCACCCGGGACCACTGTAAATAAAGATAAACCACCCAGGGACCACTGTAAATAAAGATAAACAACCCAGGGACCACTGTAAATAAATATAAACCACCCAGAGATCACTGTAAATTAAGATAAACCACCCAGGGACCACTGTAAATAAAGATACACCACCCAGGGACCACTGTAAATAAAGATAAACCACTCAGGGACCACTGTAAATAAAGATAAACCACCCAGTGACCACTGTAAATAAAGTTAACCACCCAGGGACCACTGTAAATAAAGATAAACCACCCAGGGACCACTGTAAATAAAGATAAACCACCCAGGGACCACTGTAAATAAAGATAAACCACCCGGGACCACTGTAAATAAAGATAAACCACCCAGGGACCACTGTAAATAAAGATAAACCACCCGGGGCCCACTGTAAATATAGATAAACCACCCAGGAACCACTGTAAATAAAGATAAACCACACGGTAACCACTGTAAATAAAGATAAACCACTCGGGGACCACTGTAAATAAAGATAAACCACCCAGTGACCACTGTAAATAAAGATAAACCACCCAGGGTCCACTGTAAATAAAGATAAACCTCCCAGGGACCAATGTAAATAAAGATAAACCACCCGGGGACCACTGTAAATAAAGATAAACCACCCAGGGACCAATGTAAATAAAGATATACCACCCAGGGTCCACTGTAAATAAAGATAAACCACCCAGGGACCACTGTAAATAATGATAAACCACTCAGGGACTACTGTAAATAAAGATAAACCACCCAGAGACCACTGTAAATAAAGAAAAACCACCCAGGGACCACTGTATATAAAGATAAACCACCCAGAGACCACTGTAAATAAAGATAAACCACCCAGGGACCACTGTAAATAAAGATAAACCACCCAGGGACCACTGTAAATAAAGATAAACCACCCAGGGACCACTGTAAATAAAGATAAACCACCCAGGGACCACTGTAAATAAAGATAAACCACCCAGGGACCGCTGTAAATAAAGATAAACCACCCAGGGACCACTGTAAATAAAGATAAACCACCCAGAGACCACTGTAAATAAAAATCAACCACCCAGGGAACACTGTAAGTGAAGATAAACCACCCACGGACCACTGTAAATAAAGATAAATCACCCAGGGACCACTCTAAATAAAGATACACTACCCAGAGACCACTGTAAATAAATATAAACCACCCAGGGACCAGTGTAAATAAAGATAAAGCACCCGGGGACCACTGTAAATAAAGATAAACCACCCAGGGACTACTGTAAATAAAAATAAACCACTCAGGGAACACTGTAAATAAAGATAAACCACCCAGGGACCACTGTAAATAAAGATAAAACACACAGAGACCACTGTGAATAAAGATAAACCACCCAGGGACCACTGTAAATAAAGATAAACCACCCAGGAACGACTGTAAATAAAGATAAACCACCCGGGAACGACTGTAAATAAAGATAAACCACCCAGAGACCACTGTAAATAAAGATAAACCACCCAGAGACCACTGTAAATAAAGATAAACCACCCAGGAACGACTGTAAATAAAGATAAACCACCCAGGGACCACTGTAACTAAAGATAAACCACCCAGAGACCACTGTAAATAAAGATATACCACCCAGGGACCACTGTAAATAAAGATAAACCACCCAGGGACCACTGTAAATAAAGATAAACCACCCAGGGACCACTGTAAATAAAGATAAACCACCCAGGAACGACTGTAAATAAAGATAAACCACCCAGGGACCACTGTAACTAAAGATAAACCACCCAGAGACCACTGTAAATAAAGATATACCACCCAGGGACCACTGTAAATAAAGGTAAACCACCCCGGGACCACTGTAAATAAAGATAAACCACCCGGGAACGACTGTAAATAAAGATAAACCACCCAGAGACCACTGTAAATAAAGATAAACCACCCAGAGACCACTGTAAATAAAGATAAACCACCCAGGAACGACTGTAAATAAAGATAAACCACCCAGGGACCACTGTAACTAAAGATAAACCACCCAGAGACCACTGTAAATAAAGATATACCACCCAGGGACCACTGTAAATAAAGATAAACCACCCAGGGACCACTGTAAATAAAGATAAACCACCCAGGGACCACTGTAAATAAAGATAAACCACCCAGAGACCACTGTAAATAAAGATAAACCACCCAGAGACCACTGCAAATAAAGATATACCACCCAGGGACCACTGTAAATAAAGATAAACCACCCGGGGACCACTGTAAATAAAGATAAACCACCTGGGGACCACTGTAAATAAAGATTAACTTCCCATGAATCACTGTAAATAAAGATAAACCACCCAGGGACCACTGTAAATAAAGATAAACCACCCACGGACCACTGTAAATAAGGATAAACCATCCAGTGACCACTGTAAATAAAGATAAACCACCCAGGGACCACTGTAAATAAGTATAAACCACCCAGTGACCACTGTAAATAAAGATAAACCACCCAGGGACCACTGTAAATAAAGATAAACCACCCAGGGACTACTGTAAATCAAGATAAACCACCCAGGGACCACTGTAAATAAAGATAAACTACCCAGGGACCTCTGTAAATAAAGATAAACCGCCCAGGGACCACTGTAAATAAAGATAAACCACCCAGGGACCACTGTAAATAAAGATAAAACACACGGGGAACACTGTAAATAAAGATAAACTACCCAGGGACCACTGTAAATAAAGATAAAACACACGGGGAACACTGTAAATAAAGATAAACCACACAGGGACCACTGTAAATAAAGATAAACCACCCAGGGACCACTGTAAATAAAGATAAACCACCCGGGGACCACTGTAAATTAAGATAAACCACCCGGGGACCACTGTAAATAAAGATAAACCACCCAGGGACCACTTTAAATAAAGATAAACCACCCTGGGACCACTGTAAATAAAGATAAACCACACAGGGACCACTGTAAATAAAGATAAAACACGCAGAGACCACTGTAAATAAAGATAAACCACCCAGGGACCACTGTAAATAAAGATAAACCACCCAGAGACCACTGTAACTAAAGATAAACCACACCGGGACCAGTGTAAATAAGGATAAACCGCCCAGGGACCACTGTAAATAACGATAAACCACCCAGAGACCACTGTAAATAAAGATAAACCGCCCAGGGCCACTGTAAATAAAGATAAACCACCCAGAGATCACTGTAAATAAAGATAAAACACCCGGGGACCACTGTAAATAATGATAAACCACCCAGAGACCACTGTAAATAAAGATAAACCACCCAGGGATCACTGTAAATAAAGATAAACCACACAGGGACCACTGTAAATAACGATAAACCACCCAGGGACCACTGTAAATAAAGATAAACCACACAGGGACCACTGTAAATCAAGATAAACCACCCAGGGACCACTGTAAATAAAGATAAACCACCCAGAGTCCACTGTAAATAAAGATAAACCACCCGGGGACCACTGTAAATAAAGATAAACCACCCAGGGTCCACTGTAAATAAAGATAAACCACCCAGGGACCACTGTAAATAAAGATAAATCACCCAGGGACCACTGTAAATAAAGATAAATCACCCAGGGACCACTGTAAATAAAGATAAACCACCAGGGAACCACTGTAAATGAAGATAAACCACCCAGGGACCACTGTAAATAAAGATAAACCACCCGGGGACCACTGTAAATAAAGATAAACCACCCAGGGACCACTGTAAATAAAGATAAACCACCCAGAGACCACTGTAAATAAAGATAAACCACCCAGGGACCACTGTAAATAAAGATAAACCACCCAGGGACCACTGTAAATAAAGATAAACCACCCAGGGACCACTGTAAATAAAGATAAACCACCCAGGGACCACTGTAAATAAAGATAAACCACCCAGGGACCACTGTAAATAAAGATAAACCACCCAGGGACCATTGTAAATAAAGATAAACCACCCAGAGACCACTGTAAATAAAGATAAACCACCCAGGGACCACTGTAAATAAAGATAAACCACCCAGAGACCACTGTAAATAAAGATAAACCACGCAGGGACAACTGTAAATAAAGATAAACCACCCAGAGACCACTGTAAATAAAGATAAACCACGCAGGGACAACTGTAAATAAAGATAAACCACCCGGGGACCACTGTAAATAAAGAAAAATCACCCAGAGACCACTGTAAATAAAGATAAACCACCCAGGGACCACTGTATATAAAGATAAACCACCCAGGGACCACTGTAAATACATATAAACCACCCAGAGACAACTGTAAATAAAGATAAACCACCCGGGGACCACTGTAAATAAAGATAAACCACCCGTGGACCACTTTAAATAAAGATAAACCACCCAGGGACCACTGTAAATAAAGATAAACCACCCGGGGACAACTGTAAATAAAGATAAACCACCCAGAGACCACTGTAAATAAAGATAATCCACCCAGAGACCACTGTAAATAAAGATAAACCACCCAGAGACAACTGTAAATAAAGATAAACCACACAGGGACCACTGTAAATAAAGATAATCCACCCAGAGACCACTGTAAATAAAGATAAACCACCCAGAGACAACTGTAAATAAAGATAAACCACCCAGAGACCACTGTAAATAAAGATAATCCACCCAGGGACCACTGTAAATAAAGATAAACCACACAGGGACCACTGTAAATAAAGATAAACCTCCCAGGGACCACTGTAAATAAAGATAAACCACCCGGGGACCACTGTAAATAAAGATAAACCACCCAGGGACCACTGTAAATAAAGATAAACCACCCAGAGACCACTGTAAATAAAGATAAACCACCCGGGGACCACTGTAAATAAAGATAAACCACCCAGGGACCACTTTAAATAAAGATAAACCACCCAGGGACCACTGTAAATAAAGATAAACCACCCAGAGACCACTGTAAATAAAGATAATCCACACAGAGACCACTGTAAATAAAGTTAAACCACCCGGGGACCACTGTAAATAAAGATAAACCAACCAGGGACAACTGTAAATAAAGATAAACCACCCAGGGACAACTGTAAATAAAGATAAACCACCCAGAGACCCCTGTAAATAAAGATAAACCACCCAGAGACCACTGTAAATAAAGATAACCCACCCGGGGACCACTGTAAATAAAGATAAACCACCCAGGGACCACGGTAAATAAAGATACACCACCCGGGAACCACTGTAAATAAAGATAAAACACCCAGGGACCACTGTAAATAAAGATAAACCACCCAGGGACCACAGTAAATAAAGATAAACCACCCGGGGAACACAGTAAATAAAGATAAACCACCCAGAGACCACTGTAAATAAAGATAAACCAGCCAGGGACCACAGTAAATAAAGATAAACCACACAGGGAAACACTGTAAATAAAGATAAACCACCCAGGGACCACTGTAAATAAAGATAAACCACCCAGGGACCACTGTAAATATAGATAAACCACCCGGGGACCACTGTAAATAAAGATAAACCTCCCAGAGACCACTGTAAATAAAGATAAACCACCCAGAGACCACTGTAAATAAAGATAAACCTCCCAGGGACCACTGTAAATAAAGATAAACCACCCGGGGAACACTGTAAATAAAGATAAACCTCCCAGGGACCACTGTAAATGAAGATAAACCACCCAGAAACCACTGTAAATAAAGATAAACCTCCCAGGGACCACTGTAAATAAAGATAAACCTCCCAGGAACCACTGTAAATAAAGATAAACCACCCAGGGACCACTGTAAATAAAGATAAACCACCCGGGGACCACTGTAAATAAAGATAAACTACCCAGGGACCACTGTAAATAAAGATAAACCACCCAGGGACCACTGTAAATAAAGATAAACCACCCAGGGACCACTGTAAATAAAGATAAACCACCCGGGGACCACTGTAAATATAAATAAACCTCCCAGGGACCACTGTAAATAAAGATAAACCACCCAGGGACCACTGTAAATAAAGATAAACCACCCAGGGACCACTGTATATAAAGATAAACCACCCAGGGACTACTGTAAATAATGAAATACTATCCCGAGTCCACTGTAAATTAAGAGGTACTACACTGGGCACACTATAAATGATGACATAATGTCCAGGGACCACTGTAAATCACGATGCATCACTCTGGGACCACTGTAAATTATACTACACTACACTGGGACCACTGTAAATAATGATATACTGCCCAGGGACCACTGTAAATAATGATAAACTGCCCAGGGACCATTGTAAATAATGATATACGACCCAGGGACTGCTGTGATTAATGATATATTTCCCAGGGACCACTGTAAATAATGCTATACTACACAGAGACCACTGTGAGTCCTGATATATTGCACAGGGACACATTAAATAATGAAATACTATCCAGAAACCACTGTAAATAAAGATGCATTACACAGGGCACACTATAATTGATGACATACTGTCCCGGGACAACTGTAAATCTTGACATACCACCCTGGGAACACAGTCAATAATGATAGACCGCCCTGGGACCACTGTAAATAAAGATATACTATCCAGGAAACACTGTAAATAATGAAATACTAACCAAGGACCACTGTAAATAATGATATACGACCCAGGGACTACTGTACATAATAATATTCTACCCATGTACTCCTGTAAATATTAATATACTACCCAAGGAACACTGTAAATAATAATTAACATCCCAGGGACCACTGTAAATAATGATATTCTACCCAGGGTCCACTGTAAATAAGGTACATTGCCCAGAGACCACTGTAAATAATGATATACTACCCAGGGACCACTTTAAATAATGATACGTTGCCCAGAAACCACTGTGAATAATGATATACTAGCCAAGGACCACTGTAAATAATGATATACTGCCCAGGGACCACTGTAAATATGGACATATTACCCGGGAACCACTGTCACTAATGAAATACTACCCAATCACCACTGTAAATGATGATACCGATCCAACAACCACTGTAAATAATGGTATACAACCCACTGACCAGTGTAAATAATGATATACTACACAGGGACCACAGTACATAATGATAAACTACGCAGGGACCACTGTAAATAATGATTTACCACCAACGTACCGCTGCATATAATGATATTCTACCCAAAGAACACTGTAAATAATGATATTCTAACCAAGATCCACTGTAAATAATGATATACCATCCAGGGACCACTGTAAATAATGATATACTACCCAGGGGCCACTGTAAATAATGATGTGGAGATGCCGGCGTTGGACTGGGGTGAGCACAGTAAGAAGTCTTACAACACCAGGTTAAAGTCCAACAGGTTTGTTTCGATGTCACTAGCTTTTGGAGCGCTGCTCCTTCCTCAGGTGAATGAATCAGGCATCTTTGAATCTGGCTATATATGTGTTTCTGGAACATACCTCTTCATTCATCTGAGGAAGGAGCAGCGCTCCGAAAGCTAGTGACATCGAAACAAACCTGTTGGACTTTAACCTGGTGTTGTAAGACTTTGTACTGTAAATAATGATATACTGCCCAGGGACCACTGTAAATAATGATATACTGCCCAGGGCCCACTGAAAATAATGATACACTGCCCAGGGCCCACTGAAAATAATGATACACTACCCAGGGACCACTGTAAATAATGATACACTACTCAGGGCCCACTGAAAATAATGACATACTACCCAGGGCCCACTGAAAATAATGATATACTACCCAAGGACCACTGTAAATAATGATATACTACCCAGGGACCTCAGTAAATAATGATATACTACCCAGGGACCACTGTAAATAATGATATACTACCCAGGGACCACTGTACATAATGATTTACTGCCCAGGGCCCACTGAAAATAATGATATACTACCCAGGGACCACTGTAATTAATGATATACTACCCAGGAACCACTGTAAATAACGATATACTACCCAGGGACCACAGTAAATAATGATATACTACCCAGGGACCACAGTAAATAATGATATACTACCCAGGAACCACTGTAAATAATGATATACTACCCAGGAACCACAGTAAATAATGATATACTGCCCAGGGATCACAGTAAATATGGACATATTACCCGGGAACCACTGTCATAATGAAATACTACCCAATCACCACTGTAAATGATGATACCTATCCAAGGCCACTATAAATAATGGTTTACTACCCAGGGACCACTGTAAATAATTATATACTGACTACGGGCGACTGTAAATAATGACATACTGCCCCGGGAGAAGTATAAATAATGATTTACTAACTAGGGACAACTGTATATAATGTTATTCTCCCCAGGGACCACTGTGCATAATGATATACTACACAGGGACCACGGTGAATAACGATATGCTTCCAAGGGACCACTGTAAATAATGAGATGCTACTCAGGGACCCGTGTACAAAATGCTATACTAACAAAGGATCACTGCAAATGATAATAATCTACCCAGGGATCACTGTAAATAATGATATACTGCCCAGGGACCACAATAAATAATGATATTCTACCCAGGGGCCACTGTAAATAATGATATACTACCCAGGCACCACTGTAAATAATGATATTCTACTCAGGGACCACTGTAAATAATGATATACTGCCCAGGGACCACTGTAAATAATGATATACTACCCAGGGACCACTGTAAATAATGATATACTACCCAGGGACACTGTAAATAATGATATACTACCCAGGGACCACAGTAAATAATGACATACTGCCCAGGGACCACTGTAACTAATGAAATACTGCCCAGGGACCACTGCAACTAATGAAATAATGCCCAGGGACCACTGTAACTAATGAAATACGACCCAGAGACCACAGTAAGTTATGCTACCTCCCCAAGGCCACTGTAAATAATGGTATACAACCCAGGAACCGCTGAAGATAATGATATTCTACCCAGGGACACTGTAAATAATGATATACTTCCCAGGGACCACTGTAACTAATGAAATACTGCCCAGGGACCACTGTAACTAATGAAATACTGCCCAGGGACCACTGTAAATAATGATATTCGACCCAGGGACCACTGCAAATAATCATATACTACCCAGGGACCACTGTAAATAATGATATACAACCCAAGGACCACAGTAAAAAATTATATTCTACCCAGGGACCACTGCAAATAATGATATACTGCCCAGGGACCACTGTAAATTATTCCCTGGAAACACTGTAACAAATGGGGCGAGTTTCTAGAATACGCAAGATGATTCTACAATGAGGGGGCAGGTGGGCGGCCTGGCCCTGCTGAATCTTCTGTTGTATCACTGGGCAGTCAGCGTGGAGAGGGTGAAGGGATGTGTAAGGGAGCTGGAGGTGGACTGGGTCTGACTGGAGGAGGCCTCCTGCGCGGGTAACTCTCCCTGCGCGCTGACTACCAGGCCACTCCCGGCCAGCCCACACACACACTCCAGGCCACTCCCGGCCAGCCCACACACACACTCCAGGCTTCTCCCGGCCAGCACAAACACACACTCCAGGCCACTCCCGGCCAGCCCACACACACACTCCAGGCCACTCCCGGGCAGCCCACACACACACTCCAGGCCACTCCCGGCCAACCCACACACAGACTCCAGGCCACTCCCGGCCAGCCCACACACACACTCCAGGCCACTCCCGGCCAGCCCACACACACACTCGAGGCTACTCCCGGCCAGCCCACACACACACTCCAGGCCACTCCCGGCCAGCCCACACACACACTCCAGGCCACTCCCGGGTAGCCCAGACACACCCCAGGCCACTCCCGGCCAGCCCACACACAGACTCCAGGCCACTCCCGGCCAGCCCACACACACACTCCAGGCCACTCCCGGGCAGCCCACACACACACTCCAGGGCACTCCCGGCCAGCCCACACACACTCCAGGCCAGGCCACTCCCGGGCAGCCCACACACACTCCAGGCCAGGCCACTACCGGCCAGCCCACACACACACTCCAGGCCACTCCCGGCCAGCCCACACACACACTCCAGGCCACTCCCGGCCAGCCCACACACACACTCAAGGCCACTCCCGGCCAGTCCACACTCACACTCCAGGCCACTCCCGGCCAGCAATCACACACACACTCCAGGCCAGGCCACTCCCGGGCAGCCCACACACACTCCAGGCCAGGCCACTACCGGCCAGCACACACACACACTCCAGGCCACTCCCGGCCAGCCCACACACACACTCCAGGCCACTCCCGGCCAGCCCACACACACACTCCAGGCCACTCCCGGCCAGCCCACACACACACTCCAGGCCAGGCCACTCCCGGCCAGCCCACACACACACTCCAGGCCACTCCCGGCCAGCCCACACACACACTCCAGGCCACTGCCGGCCAGTCCACACACACACTCCAGGCCACTCCCGGCCAGCCCACACACACACTCCAGGCCACTCCCGGCCAGCCCGCACACACACTCCAGGCCACTGCCGGCCAGCCCACACACACACTCCAGACCAGGCCACTCCCGGCCAGCCCACACACACACTCCAGACCAGGTAACTCCCGGCCAGCCCACACACACACTCCAGGCCACTCCCGGCCAGCCCACACACACACTCCAGGCCAGGCCACTCCCGGCCAGCCCACACACACGCTCCAGGCCACTCCCGGCCAGCCCACACACACACTCCAGGCCACTCCCGGCCAGCCCACACACACACTCCAGGCCACTCCCGGCCAGCCCACACACACACTCCAGGCCACTCCCGGCCAGCCCACGCACACACTCCAGGTCACTCCCGGCCAGCCCACACACACACTCCAGGACACTCCCGGCCAGCCCACACACACACTCCAGGCCACTCCCGGCCAGCCCACACACACACTCCAGGCCACTCCCGGCCAGTCCACACTCACACTCCAGGCCACTTCCGGCCAGCCCACCCACACACTCCAGGCCACTCCCGGCCAGCCCACACACACACTCCAGGCCACTCCCGGCCAGCCCACACACACACTCCAGGCCACTCCCGGCCAGCCCACACACACACTCCAGGCCACTCCCGGGTAGCCCAGACACACTCCAGGCCACTCCCGGCCAGCCCACACACAGACTCCAGGCCACTCCCGGGCAGCCAACACACACACTCCAGGGCACTGGAGTGGGCACACTGCATGGACTTCAGTAAGGCCTTTGACAAGGTCCCTCATGATAGACTAGTACAAAAGGTGAAGTCACACGGGATCAGGGGTGAACTGGCAAGGTGGATACAGAACTGGCTAGGCCATAGAAGGCAGAGGGTAGCAATGGAGGGATGCTTTTCTAATTGGAGGGCTGTGACCAGTCGTGTTCCACAGGGATCAGTGCTGGGACCTTTGCTCTTTGTAGTATATATAAATGATTTGGAGGAAAATGTAACTGGTCTGATTAGTAAGTTTGCAGACGACACAAAGGTTGGTGGAATTGCGGATAGCGATGAGGACTCTCTGAGGATACAGCAGGATTTAGATTGTCTGAAGACTTGGGCGGAGAGATGGCAGATGGAGTTTAACCTGGACAAATGTGAGGTAATGCATTTTGGAAGGGCTAATGCAGGTAGGGAATATACAGTGAATGGTAGGACCCTCAAGAGTATTGAAAGTCAAAGAGATCTAGGAGTACAGGTCCACAGATCACTGAAAGGGGCTACACAGGTGGAGAAGGTAGTCAAGAAGGCATACGGCATGCTTGCCTTCATTGGCCGGGGCATTGAGTATAAGAATTGGCAAGTCATGTTGCAGCTGTATAGAACCTTCGTTAGGCCACACTTGGAGTATAGTGTTCAATTCTGGTCGCCACACTACCAGAAGGATGTGGAGGCTTTAGAGAGGGTGCAGAAGAGATTTACCAGAATGTTGCCTGGTATGGAGGGCATTAGCTATGAGGAGCGATTGAATAAACTCGGTCTGTTCTCACTGGAACGAAGGAGGTTGAGGGGCGACCTGATTGAGGTATACAAAATTATGAGGGGCATAGACAGAGTGGATAGTCAGAGGCTTTTCCCCAGGGTAGAGGGGTCAATTACTAGGGGGCATAGGTTTAAGGTGAGAGGGGCAAAGTTTAGAGTAGATGTACGAGGCAAGTTTTTTACGCAGAGGGTAGTGGGTGCCTGGAACTCGCTACCGGAGGAGGTAGTGGAGGCAGGGACAATAGGGACATTTTAGGGGCATCTTGACAAATATATGAATAGGATGGGAATAGAAGGATACGGACCCAGGAAGTGTAGAAGATTGTAGTTTAGTCGGGCAGTATGGTCGGCACGGGCTTGGAGGGCCGAAGGGCCTGTTCCTGTGCTGTACATTTCTTTGTTCTTTGTTCTTTGTTCACTCCCGGCCAGCCCACACACACTCCAGGCCAGGCCACTCCCGCGCAGCCCACACACACACTCTCCAGGCCACTCCCGGCCAGCCCACCCACACACTCCAGGCCACTCCCGGCCAGCCCACACACACACTCCAGGCCACTCCCGGCCAGCCCACACACACACTCCAGGCCACTCCCGGCCAGCCCACACACACACTCCAGGCCACTCCCGGCCAGCCCACACACACACTCCAGGCCACTCCCGGCCAGCCCACACACAAACTCCAGGCCACTGCCGGCCTGCCCAAACACACACTCCAGGCCAGGCCACTCCCTGCCAGCCCACACACACACACTCCAGGTCACTCCCGGCCAGCCCACACACACACTCCAGGCCACTGCCGGCCAGCCCACACACACACCCCAGGCCACTGCCGGCCAGCCCACACACACACTCCAGGCCACTCCCGGCCAGCCCACACACACACTCCAGGCCACTCCCGGCCAGCCCACACACACACTCCAGGCCACTCCCGGCCAGCCCACACACACACTCCAGGCCACTCCCGGCCAGCCCACACACACACTCCAGGCCAGGCCACTCCCGGCCAGCCCACACACACACTCCAGGCCACTCCCGGCCAGCCCACACACACACTCCAGGCCACTCCCGGCCAGTCCACACACACACTCCAGGCCACTCCCGGCCAGCCCACACACACACTCCAGGCCACTCCCGGCCAGCCCGCACACACACTCCAGGCCACTGACGGCCAGCCCACACACACACTCCAGACCAGGCCACTCCCGGCCAGCCCACACACACACTCCAGACCAGGTAACTCCCGGCCAGCCCACACACACACTCCAGGCCACTCCCGGCCAGCCCACACACACACTCCAGGCCAGGCCACTCCCGGCCAGCCCACACACACGCTCCAGGCCACTCCCGGCCAGCCCACACACACACTCCAGGCCACTCCCGGCCAGCCCACACACACACTCCAGGCCACTCCCGGCCAGCCCACACACACACTCCAGGCCACTCCCGGCCAGCCCACGCACACACTCCAGGTCACTCCCGGCCAGCCCACACACACACTCCAGGACACTCCCGGCCAGCCCACACACACACTCCAGGCCACTCCCGGCCAGCCCACACACACACTCCAGGCCACTCCCGGCCAGTCCACACTCACACTCCAGGCCACTTCCGGCCAGCCCACCCACACACTCCAGGCCACTCCCGGCCAGCCCACACACACACTCCAGGCCACTCCCGGCCAGCCCACACACACACTCCAGGCCACTCCCGGCCAGCCCACACACACACTCCAGGCCACTCCCGGGTAGCCCAGACACACTCCAGGCCACTCCCGGCCAGCCCACACACAGACTCCAGGCCACTCCCGGGCAGCCAACACACACACTCAAGGGCACTGGAGTGGGCACACTGCATGGACTTCAGTAAGGCCTTTGACAAGGTCCCTCATGATAGACTAGTACAAAAGGTGAAGTCACACGGGATCAGGGGTGAACTGGCAAGGTGGATACAGAACTGGCTAGGCCATAGAAGACAGAGGGTAGCAATGGAGGGATGCTTTTCTAATTAGAGGGCTGTGACCAGTCGTGTTCCACAGGGATCAGTGCTGGGACCTTTGCTCTTTGTAGTATATATAAATGATTTGGAGGAAAATGTAACTGGTCTGATTAGTAAGTTTGCAGACGACACAAAGGTTGGTGGAATTGCGGATAGCGATGAGGACTCTCTGAGGATACAGCAGGATTTAGATTGTCTGAAGACTTGGGCGGAGAGATGGCAGATGGAGTTTAACCTGGACAAATGTGAGGTAATGCATTTTGGAAGGGCTAATGCAGGTAGGGAATATACAGTGAATGGTAGGACCCTCAAGAGTATTGAAAGTCAAAGAGATCTAGGAGTACAGGTCCACAGATCACTGAAAGGGGCTACACAGGTGGAGAAGGTAGTCAAGAAGGCATACGGCATGCTTGCCTTCATTGGCCGGGGCATTGAGTATAAGAATTGGCAAGTCATGTTGCAGCTGTATAGAACCTTCGTTAGGCCACACTTGGAGTATAGTGTTCAATTCTGGTCGCCACACTACCAGAAGGATGTGGAGGCTTTAGAGAGGGTGCAGAAGAGATTTACCAGAATGTTGCCTGGTATGGAGGGCATTAGCTATGAGGAGCGATTGAATAAACTCGGTCTGTTCTCACTGGAACGAAGGAGGTTGAGGGGCGACCTGATTGAGGTATACAAAATTATGAGGGGCATAGACAGAGTGGATAGTCAGAGGCTTTCCCCAGGGTAGAGGGGTCAATTACTAGGGGGCATAGGTTTAAGGTGAGAGGGGCAAAGTTTAGAGTAGATGTACGAGGCAAGTTTTTTACGCAGAGGGTAGTGGGTGCCTGGAACTCACTACCGGAGGAGGTAGTGGAAGCAGGGACGATAGGGACATTTAAGGGGCATCTTGACAAATATATGAATAGGATGGGAATAGAAGGATACGGACCCAGGAAGTGTAGAAGATTGTAGTTTAGTCGGGCAGTATGGTCGGCACGGGCTTGGAGGGCCGAAGGGCCTGTTCCTGTGCTGTACATTTCTTTGTTCTTTGTTCTTTGTTCACTCCCGGCCAGCCCACACACACTCCAGGCCAGGCCACTCCCGCGCAGCCCACACACACACTCTCCAGGCCACTCCCGGCCAGCCCACCCACACACTCCAGGCCACTCCCGGCCAGCCCACACACACACTCCAGGCCACTCCCGGCCAGCCCACACACACACTCCAGGCCACTCCCGGCCAGCCCACACACACACTCCAGGCCACTCCCGGCCAGCCCACACACACACTCCAGGCCACTCCCGGCCAGCCCACACACACACTCCAGGCCACTCCCGGCCAGCCCACACACACACTCCAGGCCAGGCCACTCCCTGCCAGCCCACACACACACACTCCAGGTCACTCCCGGCCAGCCCACACACACACTCCAGGCCACTGCCGGCCAGCCCACACACACACTCCAGGCCACTGCCGGCCAGCCCACACACACACTCCAGGCCACTCCCGGCCAGCCCACACACACACTCCAGGCCACTCCCGGCCAGCCCACACACACACTCCAGGCCACTCCCGGCCAGCCCACACACACACTCCAGGCCACTCCCGGCCAGCCCACACACACACACTCCAGGTCACTCCCGGCCAGCCCACACACACACTCCAGGCCACTCCCGGCCAGCCCACACACACACTCCAGGCCACTCCCGGCCAGCCCACACACACACTCCAGGCCAGGCCACTCCCTGCCAGCCCACACACACACACTCCAGGTCACTCCCGGCCAGCCCACACACACACTCCAGGCCACTCCCGGCCAGCCCACACACACTCCAGGCCACTGCCGGCCAGCCCACACCCACACTCCAGGCCACTCCCGGCCAGCCCACACACACACACTCCAGGTCACTCCTGGCCAGCCCACACACACACTCCAGGCCACTCCCGGCCAGCCCACACACACTCCAGGCCACTGCCGGCCAGCCCACACACACACTCCAGGCCACTCCCGGCCAGCCCACACACACACTCCAGGCCACTCCCGGCCAGCCCACACACACACTCCAGGCCACTCTCCCCAGCCCACACACACACTCCAGTGGAACCCTTTCTGCTCACTCTCTCTAAACCCCTTCCTAATTTGGAGTCCTCTGTGAAATTGCTCTTTACCTGAAACTGATCTACAGATTACAATTCCAGTTCACTAATCCCACCATTCAACTGAAATCCTCCATCCCTGACAACACTCCATTAAATATCCTTTGTTTTGTCTCCAAGATCCTCACATCCTTTTGTATATTTAGCGGCAGAACAAGAAGCAATTCCTCAGCTATGGTCCTATCTATAAACCTAGTTATAACTCTATAGGCTATTGGCAAAGTGTTAGAAAGTGGGATTCAAATACTCAGGTGGTTGTTTTTGACCTGCCCAGTCCAGATGGGCCGAATGGCCTTTCTGTGCTCTGGAGCTCGATGACTCTATGATCCTAACATCCTTCTTTTAGGAGTCTCCGCCTCTATTGATCAAGTTAAATATCTTCTGAGGATTTTCCAATCTTATCCCCATGACCTTCCAGTACAAAGTGTGGACATGTACCCGCTCCCTTCCTGTACACATTTTAAACTTGTCCCGTTTAGTTTATATTTCCTGTCCTCTGCCCTCCTCCCTAATGCATCACCCACACGACAGTGATTTAAATTTACTTTCCCCGTGACCCTCCCTTTCACAGATCTGGGAACATGCTGCTGAAGATTGCTGCTACACTGCTCACTGTGTCATTGCTGAGTCTCTGTCATTTGTGAATGTTGAAATTCTTTCCATTGAAGCCTATCGCAGTGAATTGTATCTTGAAGAGCAATTGTCCTCATGTGGACCCCGAGTGAACATCAGTGTCTCCTCCCCTCCTGTCTGAATAACTATCATTCACCGCTTCTCTCTGCTTTCTGTTTCTTAGCCAATCTCACATTCTCACTGTCACAGACCCTTTAATCCACGGCTTTGGGACTCGAGAACATCTCTAATAAATGACATTTGATCACAATATGTCCCAGTACATAAATTCATATCAGTTCCCTCATTAATCCTCCAGTTATTTTGAAATATAACTGCAATAACAACATGCGATGTGATTTCCCACGAATATCGCCGCGTTTCTGGTCACATAACACCATTTCCTCGCGAAGGAGCAATATTCCTGTTGCCCAGTCTGCCCTCCAGAAATGTCCTGGTGACTAACATTATACTGACTGCTCTGTCACTCCAGGGTTTATCCCTCTCTCTCCTTGTATAAACAGGATGGGGCAGGGAAAATGCCCCAGTCCCCTGGAACCACTCAGATATCAATGAGGATTGAGTATCATGGTCAGTTTGTCCACTATTTCCACACTGCATCCCTCAGTCACTGTCACACAGCCGATCCAGACCCAGCTAATCTTCTATTTCATTGTGATAGAAAAAGTATTGGATTGAAAGGGGTTAACTGAGCCTGTTTGTTTAGTGACTGTGATTAATGTCAGTCTCTGTGGATCTAACCGTGTCACTGGAGGGTTTGTCGCTGCTATTAATAAGCGATTCCTTTCATTGTGTTATCCCAAACTGTCAGCGGGAGCGTCAATTCCAACATTGCCAGAGATCAGCGGCTCCAGAGAGACCGAGAGGAGGGATCAGAATCTGGGAACTGCCCACGGGAACGTTACAGCAATGGATCAGAGTCTGGGAACTACCCACAGGAACGTTACAGCAATGGATCAGAATCTGGGAAGTATCCACAGGAACGTTACAGCAATGGATCAGAATCTGGGAACTACCCACAGGAACGTTACAGCAATGGATCAGAATCTGGGAACTATCCACAGGAACGTTACAGCAATGGATCAGAATCTGGGAACTACCCACAGGAACGTTACAGCAATGGATCAGAATCTGGGAACTATCCACAGGAACGTTACAGCAATGGATCAGAATCTGGGAACTATCCACGGGAACGTTACAGCAATGGATCAGAATCTGGGAACTATCCACGGGAACGTTACAGCAATGGATCAGAATCTGGGAACTGCCCACAGGAACGTTACAGCAATGGATCAGAATCTGGGAACTACCCACAGGAACGTTACAGCAATGGATCAGAATCTGGGAACTACCCACAGGAACGTTACAGCAATGGATCAGAATCTGGGAACTATCCACAGGAACGTTACAGCAATGGATCAGAATCTGGGAACTGCCCACAGGAACGTTACAGCAATGGATCAGAATCTGGGAACTGCCCACAGGAACGTTACAGCAATGGATCAGAATCTGGGAACTACCCACAGGAACGGTACAGCAATGGACAGGAGTTTATCCCTGGGTATTTACTTTGTGTCTGACCAGTCTTTACCATTGCGGATCTACGGCGCACTGCTGATAATTCAAGCGGGTTACTATCCCCTCCTGGCTGTTGTCGGTGTCCCTGGTAAGTCTCCCTGTCCAGTTATTTATTGTATAAACCACTTTAAGTGTATTATTGCTCTGGTCATTTGCATCTTGGAAAGATTGAATCCACGTTCTTCAGTTCAGAAGTTTGTAAGTTTTCAGGTCCAGGAGCAGAATGAGGCTATTTGGCCCCTCGCGTCTGCTCCGTCATTCGGTCTTGGCTGATCTCATCCTCGGCTTAACGCCGCCGCCCTGCCCATTATCCAAACTTCTCATCGCTTTCCCAATTCAAAATCTATCTAACTGCTCCTTAAATTTACTCACTGTCCCAGCATGCCCCGCACTCTGGATAGCGAATTCCACAGGTTCACATCCCATTGGGAGAAGTAGTTTCTCCTCAGCTCTGATTCACATTTGCTGCCTGTTATCCTGAGATTCTGACCTCTCGTTCCAGAACGCCCCACAAGAGGAAGCATCCGCTCCACTTCCACTTCACCCACACCTTTTATCATCTTATAAACCACAATTGGATCTCTACTCCTTCTTAACAACTCTCTTGATAAGACAAAGCCCTCATCTCTGCGGTCACTCTAGTCAACCTCCTCTGAACTGCCTCTAAAGCCCCTACATCTTTCCTCAAATCAGGGGCCAGGACTGTGCAATACTCCAGTTGCGGTCTGAGCAACATCTGGAATAGTGGGAATAACACTTCTTTACCTTGAAGCTCTGTGCCTTTAGCTGTAAATATCAACACCGATTCCAGTCACTGAGGTCATTCCCTATCCAGTGGCTCCACTCGCTCTCTGGTTAATATCGGAGGCTGTTCACAATCCCTGCTCTCCCTTTCACAGTAAAGTTATTATTGCCAGACACTCTCTCCATTCCCAATCCTGCTCACTTGCCATCGTCACCTCTGCTTCATCTCAGCTGCAGAATAAATCATCATCTGTGTCTTTGTTAGATCCACACTCGACTAATCCAATGAAATTCTGTCACACAATTTCTGATACAAATCTTCATGAAGCGCAGCTCATCTCCAACTCTGCTGCCATATCTTAACCCTCACCCAATCCCAGTCCCCTATCATCCCTGTGCTCACTGCTGTAGATTGGTTCCCAGTCTGGGTCCTAAACCTCACCCAATCCCAGTCACCTATCATCCCTGTGCTCACTGCTGTAGATTGCTTCCCAGTCTGGCAGCATCCCACTATCTGAATTCTCATTCAGTGATTGAAATTCTCCACAGTCTCACTGAATCAAATTTGACCAAGCCCATGTCCATTTTCAATGAAAGTGGAAATGAGTTTTTTTTCATTACTTTTGCAATTCTGTTATTGGGAGGTGAGTGAAGAGGCTGAGAATGGGTTTCTGCAGGTTGTATTATTGGAAGGTTAGTGGAGATGCTGAGGAATGGGTTCTGCAGGTTGTGTTATTGGGAGGTGAGTGGAGATGCTGAGGATGGGTTTCTGCAGGTTGTGTTATTGGAAGGTGAGTGGAGATGCTGAGGATGGGTTTCTGCAGGTTGTGTTATTGGGAGGTTAGTGGAGATGCTGAGGAATGGGTTCTGCAGGTTGTGTTATTGGGAGGTGAGTGGAGATGCTGAGGATGGGTTTCTGCAGGTTGTGTTATTGGAAGGTGAGTGGAGATGCTGAGGATGGGTTTCTGCAGGTTGTGTTATTGGGAGGTGAGTGGAGATGCTGAGGATGGGTTTCTGCAGGTTGTGTTATTGGGAGGTGAGTGAAGATGCTGAGGATGGGTTTCTGCAGGTTGTGTTATTGGGAGGTGAGTGAAGATGCTGAGGATGGGGTTCTGCAGGTTGTGTTATTTGAAGTTTAGTGAAGAGGCTGAGGATGGGTTTCTGCAGGTTTTGTTATTGGGAGGCGAGTGAAGATGCTGAGGATGGGGTTCTGCAGGTTGTGTTATTGGAAGGTTAGTGAAGATGCTGAGGATGGGTTTCTACAGGTTGCGTTATTTGGAGGCGAGTGAAGATGCTGAGGATGGGGTTCTGCAGGTTGTGTTATTTGAAGTTTAGTGAAGAGGCTGAGGATGGGTTTCTGCAGGTTGTGTTATTGGGAAGTGAGTGAAGATGCTGAGGATGGGTTTCTGCAGGTTGTGTTATTGGAAGGTCAGTGAAGATGCTGAGGATGGGTTTCTGCAGGTTGTGTTATTGGGAGGTGAGTGGAGAATCTGAGGATGGGATTCTGCAGGTTGTGTTATTGGGAGGTGAGTGAAGATGCTGAGGATGTGGTTCTGCAGGTTGTGTTATTGGGAGGTGAGTGAAGATGCTGAGGATTTGTTTCTGCAGGTTGTGTTATTGGGAGGTGAGTGGAGATGCTGAGGATGGGTTTCTGCAGGTTGTGTTATTGGAAGGTGAGTGAAGATGCTGAGGATGGGTTTCTCCGGTTGTGTTTTTGTGAGGTAAGTGGAAATGCTGAGAATGGGTTTCTGCAGGTTGTGTAATTGGGAGGTGAGTGGAGATGCTGAGGATGGGTTTCTGCAGGTTGTGTTATTGGGAGGTGAGAGGAAATGCTGAGGACGGGTTTCTGCAGGTTGTGTTATTGGGAGGTGAGTGGAAATGCTGAGAATGGGTTTCTGCGGTTGTGTTATTGGGAGGTGAGTGAAGATGCTGAGGATGGGTTTCTGCAGGTTGTGTTATTGGGAGGTGAGTGGAGATGCTGAGGATGGGTTTCTGCAGGTTGTTTTATTGGGAGGTGAGTGAAGATGCTGAGGATGGGTTTCTGCAGGTTGTGTTATTGGGAGGTGAGTGAAGATGCTGAGGATGGGTTTCTGCAGGTTGTGTTATTGGGAGATGAGTGGAAATGCTGAGAATGGGTTTCTGCAGGTTGTGTTATTAGAAGGTTAGTGAAGATGCTGAGGATGTGTTTCTGCAGGTTGTGTTATAGGGAGGTGAGTGAAGATGCTGACGATGGGTTTCTGCAGGTTGTGTTATTGGGAGGTGATTGGAGATGCTGAGGATGGGGTTCTGCAGGTTGTGTTATTGGGAGGTGAGTGACGATGCTGAGGATGGGTTTCTGCAGGTTGTGTTATTGGGAGGTGAGTGGAGATGCTGAGGATGGGTTTGTGCAGGTTGTGTTATTGGGAGGTGAGTGAAGAGGCTGAGGATGGGTTTCTGCAGGTTGTGTTATTGGAAGGTTAGGGAACATGCTGAGGGTGGCTTTCTGCAGGTTGTGTTATTGGGAAGTGAGTGGAGATGCTGAGGATGGGTTTCGTCATGTTGTGTTCTTGGAAGGTTAGGGAAGTTGCTGAGGATGGTTTTCTGCAGATTGTGTTATTGGAAGGTGAGTGAAGATTCTGAGGATGGGTTTCTGCAGGTTGTGTTATTGAGAGATGAGTGGAAATGCTGAGAATGGGTTTCTGCAGGTTGTGTTATTGGGAGGTGAGTGAAGATGCTGAGAATGCGTTTCTGCAGGTTGTGTTATTGGAAGGTTAGGGAAGATGCTCAGGATGGGTTTATGCAGATTGTGTTATTGGGAGGTGAGTGGAGATGCTGAGGATGGGTTTATGCAGGTTGTGTTATTGGGAGGTGAGTGGAGATGCTGAGGATGGGTTTCTGCAGGTTGTTTTATTGGGAGGTGAGTGAAGATGCTGAGGATGGGTTTCTGCAGGTTGTGTTATTGGGAGGTGAGTGGAAATGCTGAGAATGGGTTTCTGCAGGCTGTGTTATTGGGAGATGAGTGGAAATGCTGAAAATGGCTTTCTGCAGGTTGTGTTATGGGAAGGTTAGGGAAGATGCTCAAGATGGGTTTATGCAGATTTTGTTATTGGGAGGTGAGTGGAGATGCTGAGGATGGGATTCTGCCGGTTGTGTTGTTGGAAGGTTGGGGAAGATGCTGAGGATGGTTTTCTGCAGATTGTGTTATTGGAAGGTTAGTGAAGATGCTGAGGATGTGTTTCTGCAGGTTGTGCTATTGGGAGGTGAGTGGAGATGCTGAGGATGGGTTTCTGCAGGTTGTGTTATTGTGAGGTGATTGGAGATGCTGAGGATGGGTTTCTGCATGTTGTGTTATTGGGAGGTGAGTGGAGATGCTGAGGATGGGTTTCTGCAGGTTGTGTTATTGGGAGGTGAGTGAAGATGCTGAGGATGGGTTTCTGCAGGTTGTGTTATTGGGAGGTGAGTGAAGATGCTCAGGATGGGTTTCTGCAGGTTGTGTTATTGGAAGATTAGGGAAAATGCTGAGGATGGATTTGTGCAGGTTGTGTTATTGGGAGGTGAGTGTAGATGCTGAGGATGGGTTTCTGCAGGTTGTGTTATTGGGAGGTGAGTGAAGACGCTGAGTAAGGGTTTCTGCAGGTTGTGTTATTGGGAGGTGAGTGAAGATGCTGAGGATGGGTTTCTGCTGATTGTGTTATTGGAAGGTTAGTGAAGATTCTGAGGATGGGTTTCTGCAGGTTGTGTTATTGGGAGGTGAGTGTAGATGCTGAGGATGGGTTTCTGCAGATTGTGTTATTGGGAGGTGAGTGATGACGCTGAGGATGGGTTTCTGCAGGTTGTGTTATTGGGAAGTGAGTGGAGATGCTGAGGATGGGTTTCGTCATGTTGTGTTCTTGGAAGGTTAGGGAAGATGCTGAGGATGATTTTCTGCAGATTGTGTTCTTGGAATGTGAGTGAAGATTCTGAGGATGGGTTCTGCAGGTTGTGTTTCTGGGAGGTGAGTTGAGATGCTGAGGATGGGTTTCTGCAGGTTGTGTTATTGGGAGGTGAGTGTAGATGCTGAGGATGGGTTTCTGCAGGTTGTGTTATTGGGAGGTGAGTGAAGACGCTGAGTATGGGTTTCTGCAGGTTGTGTTATTGGGAGGTGAGTGAAGATGCTGAGGATGGGTTTCTGCAGATTGTGTTATTGGAAGGTTAGTGAAGATTCTGAGGATGGGTTTCTGCAGGTTGTGTTATTGGGAGGTGAGTGTAGATGCTGAGGATGGGTTTCTGCAGATTGTGTTATTGGGAGGTGAGTGAAGACGCTGAGGATGGTTTTCTGCAGGTTGTGTTATTGGGAGGTGACTGAAGACGCTGAGGATGGGTTTCGTCATGTTGTGTCCTTGGAAGGTTAGGGAAGATGCTGAGGATGCTTTTCTGCAGGTTGTGTTATTGGAAGGTTAGTGAAGATTCTGAGGATGGGTTTCTGCAGGTTGTGTTCTTGGAATGTGAGTGAAGATTCTGCGGATGGGTTCTGCAGGTTGTGTTACTGGGAGGTGAGTTGAGATGCTGAGGATGGGTATCTACAGGTTGTGTTATTGGAAGGTTAGTGAAGATGCTGAGGATGGGTTCTGCATGTTGTGTTATTGGGAGGTGAGTGGAGATGCTGAGGATGGGTTTCTGCAGGTTGTGTTATTGAGAGATGAGCGGAAATGCTGAGAATGGGTTTCTGCAGGTTGTGTTATTGGGAGGTGAGTGAAGATGCTGAGGATGCTTTTCTGCAGGTTGTGTTATTGGAAGGTTAGGGAAGATGCTGAGGATGGGTTTCTGCCGGTTGTGTTATTGAGAGGTGAGTCGAGATGCTGAGGATGGGTTTATGCAGGTTGTGTTATTGGGAGGTAAGTGGAGATGCTGAGGATGGGTTTCTGCAGGTTGTTTTATTGGGAGGTGAGTAAAGATGCTGAGGATGGGTTTCTGCAGGTTGTGTTATTGGGAGGTGAGTGGAAATGCTGAGAATGGGTTTCTGCAGGTTGTGTTATTGGGAGGTGAGTGGAGATGCTGAGAATCGGTTTCTGCAGGTTGTGTTATTGGGAGATGAGTGGAAATGCTGAGAATGGGTTTCTGCAGGTTGTGTTATTGGGAGGTGAGTGGAGATGCTGAGGATGGGTTTCTGCAGGTTGCGTTATTGGGAGATGAGTGGAAATGCTGAGAATGGCTTTCTGCAGGTTGTGTTATGGGAAGGTTAGGGAAGATGCTCAGGATGGGTTTATGCAGATTGTGTTATTGGGAGGTGAGTGAAGATGCTGAGCATGGGTTTCTGCAGGTTGTGTTATTGGAAGGTTGGGGAAGATGCTGAGGATGGTTTTCTGCAGATTGTGTTATTGGAAGGTTAGTGAAGATGCTGAGGATGTGTTTCTGCAGGTTGTGCTATTGGGAGGTGAGTGGAGATGCTGAGGATGGGTTGCTGCAGGTTGTGTTATGGGAAGGTGAGTGGAGATGCTGAGGATGGGTTTCTCAAGGTTGTGTTATTGGAAGGTTAGTGAAGATGCTGAGGATGTGTTTCTGCAGGTGGTGCTATTGGGAGGTGAGTGGAGATGCTGAGGATGGGTTTCTGCCGGTTGTGTTATTGGAAGCTAAGTGAAGATGCTGAGAATGGGTTGCTGCAGGTTGTGTTATGGGAAGGTGAGTGGAGATGCTGAGGATGGGTTTCTGCAGGTTGTGTTATTGGGAGGCGAGTGAAGATGCTGAGAATGGGTTTCTGCAGGTTGTGTTATTGGAAGGTGAGTGAAGATGCTGAGGATGGGTTTCTGCAGGTTGTGTAATTGGAAGGTTAGTGGAGATGCTGAGGATGGGTTTCTGCAGGTTGTGTTATTGGGAGGTGAGTGAAGATGCTGAGGATGGGTTTCTGCAGGTTGTGTTATTGGGAGGTGAGTGTAGACACTGAGGATGGGTTTCTGCAGGTTGTGTTATTGGAAGGTGAGTGGAGATGCTGAGGATGGGTTTCTGAAGATTGTGTTATTGGAAGGTTAGTGAAGATTCTGAGGATGGGTTTCTGCAGGTTGTGTTATTGGGAGGTGAGTGTAGATGCTGAGGATGTGTTTCTGCAGATTGTGTTATTGGGAGGTGAGTGGAGATGCTGAGGATGGGTTTCGTCATGTTGTGTTCTTGGAAGGTTAGGGAAGATGCTGAGGATGATTTTCTGCAGATTGTGTTATTGGGAGGTGAGTGAAGATTCTGAGGATGGGTTCTGCAGGTTGTGTTACTGGGAGGTGAGTTGAGATGCTGAGGATGGGTATCTGCAGGTTGTGTTATTGGAAGGTTAGTGAAGATGCTGAGGATGGGTTCGGCAGGTTGTGTTATTGGGAGGTGAGTGGAGATGCTGAGAATGGGTTTCTGCCGGTTGTGTTATTGGAAGCTAAGTGAAGATGCTGAGAATGGGTTTCTGCAGGTTGTGTTATGGGAAGGTGAGTGGAGATGCTGAGGATGGGTTTCTGCAGGTTGTGTTATTGGGAGGCGAGTGAAGATGCTGAGAATGGGTTTCTGCAGGTTGTGTTATTGGAAGGTGAGTGAAGATGCTGAGGATGGGTTTCTGTAGGTTGTGTAATTGGAAGGTTAGTGGAGATGCTGAGGATGGCTTTCTGCAGGTTGTGTTAATGGGAGGTGAGTGGAGATGCTGAGGATGGGTTTCTGCAGGTTGTGTTATTGGAAGGTGAGTGAAGATGCTGAGGATAGGTTTCTGCAGGTTGTGTTATTGGGAGGTGAGTGAAGATGCTGAGGATGGGTTTCTGCAGGTTGTGTTATTGGGAGGTCAGTGGAGATGCTGAGGATGGGTTTCTGCAGGTTGTGTTATTGGGAGGTGAGTGGAAATGCTGAGAATGGGTTTCTGCAGGTTGTGTTATTGGGAGGTGAGTGGAGATGCTGAGAATCGGTTTCTGCAGGTTGTGTTATTGGGAGATGAGTGGAAATGCTGAGAATGGGTTTCTGCAGGTTGTGTTATTGGGAGGTGAGTGGAGATGCTGAGGATGGGTTTCTGCAGGTTGTGTTATTGGGAGATGAGTGGAAATGCTGAGAATGGCTTTCTGCAGGTTGTGTTATGGGAAGGTTAGGGAAGATGCTCAGGATGGGTTTATGCAGATTGTGTTATTGGGAGGTGAGTGGAGATGCTGAGGATGGGTTTCTGCCGGTTGTGTTGTTGGAAGTTTGGGGAAGATGCTGAGGATGGTTTTCTGCAGATTGTGTTATTGGAAGGTTAGTGAAGATGCTGAGGATGTTTTTCTGCAGGTTGTGCTATTGGGAGGTGAGTGGAGACACTGAGGATGGGTTTCTGCAGGTTGTGTTATTGGGAGGTGAGTGGAGATGCTGAGGATGGGTTTCGTCATGTTGTGTTCTTGGAAGGTTAGGGAAGATGCTGAGGATGATTTTCTGCAGATTGTGTTATTGAGAGGTGAGTGAAGATTCTGAGGATGGGTTTTCCAGGTTGTGTTACTGGGAGGTGAGTTGAGATGCTGAGGATGGGTATCTGCAGGTTGTGTTATTGGAAGGTTAGTGAAGATGATGATGATGGGTTCTGCAGGTTGTGTTATTGGGAGGTGAGTTGAGATGCTGAGGATGGGTTTCTGCAGGTTGTGTTATTGAGAGATGAGTGGAAATGCTGAGAATGGGTTTCTGCAGGTTGTGTTATTGGGAGGTGAGTGAAGATGCTGAGGATGCGTTTCTGCAGATTGTTTTATTGGGAGGTGAGTGAAGATGCTCAGGATGGGTTTATGCAGATTGTGTTATTGGGAGGTGAGTAGAGATGCTCAGGATGGGTTTATGCAGATTGTGTTATTGGGAGGTGAGTGGAGATGCTGAGGATGGGTTTCTGCAGATTGTTTTATTGGGAGGTGAGTGAAGATGCTGAGGATGGGTTTCTGCAGGTTGTGTTATTGGGAGGTGAGTAGAGATGCTCAGGATGGGTTTATGCAGATTGTGTTATTGGGAGGTGAGTGGAGATGCTGAGGATGGGTTTCTGCAGATTGTTTTATTGGGAGGTGAGTGAAGATGCTGAGGATGGGTTTCTGCAGGTTGTGTTATTGGGAGGTGAGTGGAAATGCTGAGAATGGGTTTCTGCAGGTTGTGTTATTGGGAGGTGGGTGGAGATGCTGAGAATGGGATTCTGCAGGTTGTGTTATTGGGAGATGAGTGGAAATGCTGAGAATGGGTTTCTGCAGGTTGTGTTATTGGGAGGTGAGTGAAGATGCTGAGGATGGGTTTCTGCAGGTTGTGTTATTGGGAGGTTAGTGAAGATGCTGAGAATGGGTTTCTGCAGGTTGTGTTATTGGAAGGTCAGTGGAGATGCTGAGGATGGGTTTCTGCAGGTTGTGTTATTGGGAGATGAGTGGAAATGATGATAATGGGTTTCTGCAGGTTGTGTTATTGGGAGGTGAGTGGAGATGCTGAGGATGGGTTTCTGCAGGTTGTGTTATTGGGAGATGAGTGGAAATGCTGAGAATGGCTTTCTGCAGGTTGTGTTATGGGAAGGTTAGGGAAGATGCTCAGGATGGGTTTATGCAGATTGTGTTATTGGGAGGTGAGTGGAGATGCTGAGGATGGGTTTCTGCCGGTTGTGTTGTTGGAAGGTTGGGGAAGATGCTGAGGATGGTTTTCTGCAGATTGTGTTATTGTAAGGTTAGTGAAGATGCTGAGGATGTGTTTCTGCAGGTGGTGCTATTGGGAGGTGAGTGGAGATACTGAGGATGGGTTTCTGCCGGTTTTGTTATTGGAAACTAAGTGAAGATGCTGAGAATGGGTTGCTGCAGGTTGTGTTATTGGGAGGCGAGTGAAGATGCTGAGAATGGGTTTCTGCAGGTTGTGTTATTGGAAGGTGAGTGAAGATGCTGAGGATGGGTTTCTGTAGGTTGTGTAATTGGAAGGTTAGTGGAGATGCTGAGGATGGGTTTCTGCAGGTTGTGTTACTGGGAGGTGATTGGAGATTCTGAGGATGGGTTTCTGTAGGTTGTGTAATTGGAAGGTTAGTGGAGATGCTGAGAATTGGTTTCTGCAGGTTGTGTTATTGGGAGGTGAGTGGAGATGCTGAGGATGGGTTTCTGCAGGTTGTGCTATTGGGAGGTGAGTGGAGATGCTGAGGATGGGTATCTGCAGGTTGTGTTATTGGGAAGTGAGTGTAGATGCTGAGGATGGATGTCGTCATGTTGTGTTCTTGGAAGGTTAGGGAAGTTGCTGAGGATGGTTTTCTGCAGATTGTGTTATTGGAAGCTGAGTGAAGATTCTGAGAATGGGTTTCTGCAGGTTGTGTTATTGGGAGGTGAGTGAAGATTCTGAGGATGCGTTTCTACAGGTTGTGTTATTGGAAGGTTAGGGAAGATGCTCAGGATGGGTTTATGCAGATTGTGTTATTGAGAGGTGAGTAGAGATGCTGAGGATGGGTTTATGCAGGTTGTGTTATTGGGAGGTGAGTGGAGATGCTGAGGATGGGTTTCTGCAGGTTGTTTTATTGGGAGGTGAGTGAAGATGCTGAGGATGGGTTTCTGCAGGTTGTGTTATTGGGAGGCGAGTGGAAATGCTGAGAATGGGTTTCTGCAGGTTGTGTTATTGGGAGGTGAGTGGAGATGCTGAGAATAGGTTTCTGCAGGTTGTGTTATTGGGAGATGAGTGGAAATGCTGAGAATGGGTTTCTGCAGGTTGTGTTATTGGGAGGTGAGTGGAGATGATGAGGATGGGTTCCTGCAGGTTGCGTTATTGGGAGATGAGTGGAAATGCTGAGAATGGCTTTCTGCAGGTTGTGTTATGGGAAGGGTAGGGAAGATGCTCAGGATGGGTTTATGCAGATTGTGTTATTGGGAGGTGAGTGGAGATGCTGAGGATGGGTTTCTGCCGGTTGTGTTGTTGGAAGGTTGGGGAAGTTGCTGAGGATTGTTTTCTGCAGATTGTGTTATTGGAAGGTTAGGGAAGATGCTCAGGATGGGTTTATGCAGATTGTGTTATTGGGAGGTGAGTGGAGATGCTGAGGATGGGTTTCTGCCGGTTGTGTTGTTGGAAGGTTGGGGAAGATGCTGAGGATGGTTTTCTGCAGATTGTGTTATTGTAAGGTTAGTGAAGATGCTGAGGATGTGTTTCTGCAGGTGGTGCTATTGGGAGGTGAGTGGAGATACTGAGGATGGGTTTCTGCCGGTTTTGTTATTGGAAACTAAGTGAAGATGCTGAGAATGGGTTGCTGCAGGTTGTGTTATTGGGAGGCGAGTGAAGATGCTGAGAATGGGTTTCTGCAGGTTGTGTTATTGGAAGGTGAGTGAAGATGCTGAGGATGGGTTTCTGTAGGTTGTGTAATTGGAAGGTTAGTGGAGATGCTGAGGATGGGTTTCTGCAGGTTGTGTTACTGGGAGGTGATTGGAGATTCTGAGGATGGGTTTCTGTAGGTTGTGTAATTGGAAGGTTAGTGGAGATGCTGAGAATTGGTTTCTGCAGGTTGTGTTATTGGGAGGTGAGTGGAGATGCTGAGGATGGGTTTCTGCAGGTTGTGCTATTGGGAGGTGAGTGGAGATGCTGAGGATGGGTATCTGCAGGTTGTGTTATTGGGAAGTGAGTGTAGATGCTGAGGATGGATGTCGTCATGTTGTGTTCTTGGAAGGTTAGGGAAGTTGCTGAGGATGGTTTTCTGCAGATTGTGTTATTGGAAGCTGAGTGAAGATTCTGAGAATGGGTTTCTGCAGGTTGTGTTATTGGGAGGTGAGTGAAGATTCTGAGGATGCGTTTCTACAGGTTGTGTTATTGGAAGGTTAGGGAAGATGCTCAGGATGGGTTTATGCAGATTGTGTTATTGAGAGGTGAGTAGAGATGCTGAGGATGGGTTTATGCAGGTTGTGTTATTGGGAGGTGAGTGGAGATGCTGAGGATGGGTTTCTGCAGGTTGTTTTATTGGGAGGTGAGTGAAGATGCTGAGGATGGGTTTCTGCAGGTTGTGTTATTGGGAGGCGAGTGGAAATGCTGAGAATGGGTTTCTGCAGGTTGTGTTATTGGGAGGTGAGTGGAGATGCTGAGAATAGGTTTCTGCAGGTTGTGTTATTGGGAGATGAGTGGAAATGCTGAGAATGGGTTTCTGCAGGTTGTGTTATTGGGAGGTGAGTGGAGATGATGAGGATGGGTTCCTGCAGGTTGCGTTATTGGGAGATGAGTGGAAATGCTGAGAATGGCTTTCTGCAGGTTGTGTTATGGGAAGGGTAGGGAAGATGCTCAGGATGGGTTTATGCAGATTGTGTTATTGGGAGGTGAGTGGAGATGCTGAGGATGGGTTTCTGCCGGTTGTGTTGTTGGAAGGTTGGGGAAGTTGCTGAGGATTGTTTTCTGCAGATTGTGTTATTGGAAGGTTAGTGAAGATGCTGAGGATGTGTTTCTGCAGGTTGTGCTATTGGGAGGTGAGTGGAGATGCTGAGGATGGGTTTCTGCCGGTTGTGTTATTGGAAGCTAAGTGAAGATGCTGAGAATGGGTTGCTGCAGGTTGTGTTATGGGAAGGTGAGTGGAGATGCTGAGGATGGGTTTCTGCAGGTTGTGTTATTGGGAGGCGAGTGAAGATGCTGAGAATGGGTTTCTACAGGTTGTGTTATTGGAAGGTGAGTGAAGATGCTGAGGATGGGTTTCTGTAGGTTGTGTAACTGGAAGGTTAGTGGAGATGCTGAGGATGGGTTTCTGCAGGTTGTGTTATTGGGAGGTGAGTGGAGATGCTGAGGATAGGTTTCTGCAGGTTGTGTTATTGGGAGGTGAGTGAAGATGCTGAGGATGGGTTTCTGCAGGTTGTGTTATTGGGAGTTCAGTGGAGCTGCTGAGGATGGGTTTCTGCAGGTTGTGTTATTGGAAGGTGAGTGAAGATGCTGAGGATAGGTTTCTGCAGGTTGTGTTATTGGGAGGTGAGTGAAGATGCTGAGGATGGGTTTCTGCAGGTTGTGTTATTGGGAGGTGAGTGGAAATGCTGAGAATGGGTTTCTGCAGGTTGTGTTATTGGGAGGTGAGTGGAGATGCTGAGAATCGGTTTCTGCAGGTTGTGTTAATGGGAGATGAGTGGAAATGCTGAGAATGGGTTTCTGCAGGTTGTGTTATTGGGAGGTGAGTGGAGATGCTGAGGATGGGTTTCTGCAGGTTGTGTTATTGGGAGATGAGTGGAAATGCTGAGAATGGCTTTCTGCAGGTTGTGTTATGGGAAGGTTAGGGAAGAAGCTCAGGATGGGTTTATGCAGATTGTGTTATTGGGAGGTGAGTGGAGATGCTGAGGATGGGTTTCTGCCGGTTGTGTTGTTGGAAGATTGGGGAAGATGCTGAGGATGGTTTTCTGCAGATTGTGTTATTGGAAGGTTAGTGAAGATGCTGAGGATGTTTTTCTGCAGGTTGTGCTATTGGGAGGTGAGTGGAGACACTGAGGATGGGTTTCTGCAGGTTGTGTTATTGGGAGGTGAGTGGAGATGCTGAGGATGGGTTTCTGCAATATGTGTTATTGGAAGGTTAGTGAAGATTCTGAGGATGGGTTTCTGCAGGTTGTGTTATTGGGAGGTGAGTGTAGATGCTGAGGATGTGTTTCTGCAGATTGTGTTATTTGGAGGTGAGTGGAGATGCTGAGGATGGGTTTCGTCATGTTGTGTTCTTGGAAGGTGAGTGGAGATGCTGAGGATGGGTTCCTGCGGGTTGTTTTATTGGGAGGTGAGTGAAAATGCTGAGGATGGGTTTCTGCAGGTTGTGTTATTGGGAGGTGAGTGGAAATGCTGAGAATGGGTTTCTGCAGGTTGTGTTATTGGGAGGTGAGTGGAGATGCTGAGAATGGGATTCTGCAGGTTGTGTTATTGGGAGATGAGTGGAAATGCTGAGAATGGGTTTCTGCAGGTTGTGTTATTGGGAGGTGAGTGAAGATGCTGAGGATGGGTTTCTGCAGGTGGTGTTATTGGGAGGTTAGTGAAGATGCTGTGAATGGGTTTCTGCAGGTTGTGTTATTGGAAGGTCAGTGGAGATGCTGAGGATGGGTTTCTGCAGGTTGTGTTATTGGGAGATGAGTGGAAATGCTGAGAATGGGTTTCTGCAGGTTGTGTTATTGGAAGGTGAGTGGAGATGCTGAGGATGGGTTTCTGCAGGTTGTGTTATTGGGAGATGAGTGGAAATGCTGAGAATGGCTTTCTGCAGGTTGTGTTATGGGAAGGTTAGGGAAGATGCTCAGGATGGGTTTATGCAGATTGTGTTATTGGGAGGTGAGTGGAGATGCTGAGGATGGGTTTCTGCCGGTTGTGTTGTTGGAAGGTTGGGGAAGATGCTGAGGATGGTTTTCTGCAGATTGTGTTATTGGAAGGTTAGTGAAGATGCTGAGGATGTGTTTCTGCAGGTTGTGCTATTGGGAGGTGAGTGGAGATGCTGAGGATGGGTTACTGCCGGTTTTGTTATTGGAAACTAAGTGAAGATGCTGAGAATGGGTTGTTGCAGGTTGTGTTATTGGGAGGCGAGTGAAGATGCTGAGAATGGGTTTCTGCAGGTTGTGTTATTGGAAGGTGAGTGAAGATGCGGAGGATGGGTTTCTGTAGGTTGTGTAATTGGAAGGTTAGTGGAGATGCTGAGGATGGGTTTCTGCAGGTTGTGTTACTGGGAGGTGATTGGAGATTCTGAGGATGGGTTTCTGTAGGTTGTATAATTGGAAGGTTAGTGGAGATGCTGAGAATTGGTTTCTGCAGGTTGTGTTATTGGGAGGTGAGTGGAGATGCTGAGGATGTGTTTCTGCAGGTTGTGCTATTGGGAGGTGAGTGGAGATGCTGAGGATGGGTTTCTGCAGGTTGTGTTATTGGGAGGTGAGTGAAGATGCTGAGGATGGGTTTCTGCAGGTTGTGTTATTGGGAAGTGAGTGGAGATGCTGAGGATGGATTTCGTCATGTTGTGTTCTTGGAAGGTTAGGGAAGTTGCTGAGGATGGTTTTCTGCAGATTGTGTTATTGGAAGGTGAGTGAAGATTCTGAGGATGGGTTCTGCAGGTTGTGTTACTGGGAGGTGAGTTGAGATGCTGAGGATGGGTTTCTGCAGGTTGTGTTATTGGAAGGTTAGTGAAGATGCTGAGGATGGGTTCTGCAGGTTGTGTTATTGGGAGGTGAGTGGAGATGCTGAGGATGGGTTTCTGCAGGTTGTGTTATTGAGAGATGAGTGGAAATGCTGAGAATGGCTTTCTGCAGGTTGTTTTATTGGGAGGTGAGTGAAGATGCTGAGGATGCGTTTCTGCAGGTTGTGTTATTGGGAGATGAGTGGAAATGCTGAGAATGGGTTTCTGCAGGTTGTGTTATTGGGAGGTGAGTGGAGATGCTGAGGATGGGTTTCTGCAGGCTGTGTATTTGGGAGTTGAGTGGAAATGCTGAGAATGGCTTTCTGCAGGTTGTGTTATGGGAAGGTTAGGGAAGATGCTCAAGATGGGTTTATGCAGATTGTGTTATTGGGAGGTGAGTGGAGATGCTGAGGATGGGATTCTGCCGGTTGTGTTGTTGGAAGGTTGGGGAAGATGCTGAGGATGGTTTTCTGCAGATTGTGTTATTGGAAGGTTAGTGAAGATGCTGAGGATGTGTTTCTGCAGGTTGTGCTATTGGGAGGTGAGTGGAGATGCTGAGGATGGGTTTCTGCAGGTTGTGTTATTGTGAGGTGATTGGAGATGCTGAGGATGGGTTTCTGCAGGTTGTGTTATTGGGAGGTGAGTGGAGATGCTGAGGATGGGTTCTGCAGGTTGTGTTATTGGGAGGTGAGTGAAGATGCTGAGGATGGGTTTCTGCAGATTGTGTTATTGGAAGGTTAGTGAAGATTCTGAAGATGGGTTTCTGCAGATTGTGTTATTGGAAGGTTAGTGAAGATGCTGAGGATGTGTTTCTGCAGGTTGTGCTATTGGGAGGTGAGTGGAGATGCTGAGGATGGGTTACTGCCGGTTTTGTTATTGGAAACTAAGTGAAGATGCTGAGAATGGGTTGTTGCAGGTTGTGTTATTGGGAGGCGAGTGAAGATGCTGAGAATGGGTTTCTGCAGGTTGTGTTATTGGAAGGTGAGTGAAGATGCTGAGGATGGGTTTCTGCAGGTTGTTTTACTGGGAGGTGATTGGAGATTCTGAGGATGGGTTTCTGTAGGTTGTATAATTGGAAGGTTAGTGGAGATGCTGAGAATTGGTTTCTGCAGGTTGTGTTATTGGGAGGTGAGTGGAGATGCTGAGGATGTGTTTCTGCAGGTTGTGCTATTGGGAGGTGAGTGGAGATGCTGAGGATGGGTTTCTGCAGGTTGTGTTATTGGGAGGTGAGTGAAGATGCTGAGGATGGGTTTCTGCAGGTTGTGTTATTGGGAAGTGAGTGGAGATGCTGAGGATGGATTTCGTCATGTTGTGTTCTTGGAAGGTTAGGGAAGTTGCTGAGGATGGTTTTCTGCAGATTGTGTTATTGGAAGGTGAGTGAAGATTCTGAGGATGGGTTCTGCAGGTTGTGTTACTGGGAGGTGAGTTGAGATGCTGAGGATGGGTTTCTGCAGGTTGTGTTATTGGAAGGTTAGTGAAGATGCTGAGGATGGGTTCTGCAGGTTGTGTTATTGGGAGGTGAGTGGAGATGCTGAGGATGGGTTTCTGCAGGTTGTGTTATTGAGAGATGAGTGGAAATGCTGAGAATGGCTTTCTGCAGGTTGTTTTATTGGGAGGTGAGTGAAGATGCTGAGGATGCGTTTCTGCAGGTTGTGTTATTGGGAGATGAGTGGAAATGCTGAGAATGGGTTTCTGCAGGTTGTGTTATTGGGAGGTGAGTGGAGATGCTGAGGATGGGTTTCTGCAGGCTGTGCTATTGGGAGTTGAGTGGAAATGCTGAGAATGGGTTTCTGCAGGTTGTGTTATGGGAAGGTTAGGGAAGATGCTCAAGATGGGTTTATGCAGATTGTGTTATTGGGAGGTGAGTGGAGATGCTGAGGATGGGATTCTGCCGGTTGTGTTGTTGGAAGGTTGGGGAAGATGCTGAGGATGGTTTTCTGCAGATTGTGTTATTGGAAGGTTAGTGAAGATGCTGAGGATGTGTTTCTGCAGGTTGTGCTATTGGGAGGTGAGTGGAGATGCTGAGGATGTGTTTCTGCAGGTTGTGTTATTGTGAGGTGATTGGAGATGCTGAGGATGGGTTTCTGCAGGTTGTGTTATTGGGAGGTGAGTGGAGATGCTGAGGATGGGTTCTGCAGGTTGTGTTATTGGGAGGTGAGTGAAGATGCTGAGGATGGGTTTCTGCAGATTGTGTTATTGGAAGGTTAGTGAAGATTCTGAAGATGGGTTTCTGCAGGTTGTGTTATTGGGAGGTGAGTGTAGATGCTGAGGATGGGTTTCTGCAGGTTGTGTTATTGGGAGGTTAGTGGAGATGCTGAGGATGGGTTTCTGCAGGTTGTGTTATTGGGAGGTGAGTGAAGATGCTGAGGATGGGTTTCTGAAGGTTGTGTTATTGGAAGGTTAGGGAAAATGCTGAGGATGGCTTTCTGCAGGTTGTGTTATTGGGAAGTGAGTGGAGATGCTGAGGATGGGTTTCGTCATGTTGTGTTCTTGCAAGGTTAGGGAAGAAGCTGAGGATGATTTTCTGCAGATTGTGTTATTGGGAGGTGAGTGGAGATGCTGAGGATGGGTTTCTGCAGGCTGTGTTATTGGGAGTTGAGTGGAAATGCTGAGAATGGCTTTCTGCAGGTTGTGTTATGGGAAGGTTAGGGAAGATGCTCAAGATGGGTTTATGCAGATTGTGTTATTGGGAGGTGAGTGGAGATGCTGAGGATGGGATTCTGCCGGTTGTGTTGTTGGAAGGTTGGGGAAGATGCTGAGTATGTTTTTCTGCAGATTGTGTTATTGGAAGGTTAGTGAAGATGCTGAGGATGTGTTTCTGCAGGTTGTGCTATTGGGAGGTGAGTGGAGATGCTGAGGATGGGTTTCTGCAGGTTGTGTTATTGTGAGGTGATTGGAGATGCTGAGGATGGGTTTCTGCAGGTTGTGTTATTGGGAGGTGAGTGGAGATGCTGAGGATGGGTTCTGCAGGTTGTGTTATTGGGAGGTGAGTGAAGATGCTGAGGATGGGTTTCTGCAGATTGTGTTATTGGAAGGTTAGTGAAGATTCTGAAGATGGGTTTCTGCAGGTTGTGTTATTGGGAGGTGAGTGTAGATGCTGAGGATGGGTTTCTGCAGGTTGTGTTATTGGGAGGTTAGTGGAGATGCTGAGGATGGGTTTCTGCAGGTTGTGTTATTGGGAGGTGAGTGAAGATGCTGAGGATGGTTTTCTGCAGGTTGTGTTATTGGAAGGTTAGGGAAAATGCTGAGGATGGCTTTCTGCAGGTTGTGTTATTCGGAAGTGAGTGAAGATGCTGAGGATGGGTTTCGTCATGTTGTGTTCTTGCAAGGTTAGGGAAGATGCTGAGGATGATTTTCTGCAGATTGTGTTATTGGAAGGTGAGTGAAGATTCTGAGGATGGGTTCTGCAGGTTGTGTTACTGGGAGGTGGGTTGAGATGCTGAGGATGGGATCTGCAGGTTGTGTTATTGGAAGGTTAGTGAAGATGCTGAGGATGGGTTCTGCAGGTTGTGTTATTGGGAGGTGAGTGGAGATGCTGAGGATGGGTTTCTGCAGGTTGTGTTATTGAGAGATGAGTGGAAATGCTGAGAATGGGTTTCTGCAGGTTGTGTTATTGGGAGGTGAGTGAAGATGCTGAGGATGCGTTTCTGCAGGTTGTGTTATTGGGAGATGAGTGGAAATGCTGAGAATGGGTTTCTGCAGGTTGTGTTATTGGGAGGTGAGTGGAGATGCTGAGGATGGGTTTCTGCAGGTTGTGTTATTGGGAGATGAGTGGAAATGCTGAGAATGGCTTTCTGCAGGTTGTGTTATGGGAAGGTTAGGGAAGATGCTCAGGATGGGTTTATGCAGATTGTGTTATTGGGAGGTGAGTGGAGATGCTGAGGATGGGTTTCTGCCGGTTGTGCTTTTGGAAGTTTGGGGAAGATGCTGAGGATGGGTTTCTGCAGGTTGTGTTATTGGAAGGTTAGTGAAGATGCTGAGGATGTGTTTCTGCAGGTTGTGCTATTGGGAGGTGAGTGGAGATGCTGAGGATGGGTTTCTGCCGGTTGTGTTATTGGAAGCTAAGTGAAGATGCTGAGAATGGATTGCTGCAGGTTGTGTTATGGGAAGGTGAATGGAGATGCTGAGGATGGGTTTCTGCAGGTTGTGTTATTGGGAGGCGAGTGAAGATGCTGAGAATGGGTTTCTGCAGGTTGTGTTATTGGAAGGTGAGTGAAGATGCTGAGGATGGGTTTCTGTAGGTTGTGTATTTGGAAGGTTAGTGGAGATGCTGAGGATGGGTTTCTGCAGGTTGTGTTATTGGAAGGTGAGTGAAGATGCTGAGGATAGGTTTCTGCAGGTTGTGTTATTGGGAGGTGAGTGAAGATGCTGAGGATGGGTTTCTGCAGGTTGTGTAATTGGGAGGTCAGTGGAGATGCTGAGGATGGGTTTCTGCAGGTTGTGTTATTGGGAGATGAGTGGAAATGCTGAGAATGGGTTCTGCAGGTTGTGTTATTGGGAGGTGAGTGTAGATGCTGAGGATGGGTTACTGCAGGTTGTGTTATTGGGAGGTGAGTGAAGATGCTGAGGATGGGTTTCTGCAGGTTGTGTTATTGGAAGGTGAGTGGAGATGCTGAGGATGGGTTTCTGCAGATTGTGTTATTGGAAGGTTAGTGAAGATTCTGAGGATGGGTTCTGCAGGTTGTGTTATTGGGAGGTGAGTGTAGATGCTGAGGATGGGTTACTGCAGGTTGTGTTATTGGGAGGTGAGTGAAGATGCTGAGGATGGTTTTCTGCAGATTGTGTTATTGGAAGGTTAGTGAAGATGCTGAGGATGGGTTTCTGCAGGTTGTGTTATTGGAAGGTGAGTGAAGATGCTGAGGATAGGTTTCTGCAGGTTGTGTTATTGGGAGGTGAGTGAAGATGCTGAGGATGGATTTCTGCAGGTTGTGTTATTGGGAGGTCAGTGGAGATGCTGAGGATGGGTTTCTGCAGGTTGTGTTATTGGGAGATGCGTGGAAATGCTGAGAATGGGTTTCTGCAGGTTGTGTTATTGGGAGGTGAGTGAAGATGCTGAGGATTGGTTTCTGCAGATTGTGTTATTGGGAGATGAGTGGAAATGCTGAGAATGGGTTTCTGCAGGTTGTGTTATTGGGAGGTGAGTGGAGATGCTGAGGATGGGTTTCTGCAGGTTGTGTTATTGGGTGATGAGTGGAAATGCTGAGAATGGCTTTCTGCAGGTTGTGTTATGGGAAGGTTAGGAAAGATGTTCAAGATGGGTTTATGCAGATTGTGTTATTGGGAGGTGAGTGGAGATGCTGAGGATGGGTTTCTGCCGGTTGTGTTGTTGGAAGTTTGGGGAAGATGCTGAGGATGGTTTTATGCAGATTGTGTGATTGGAAGGTTAGTGACGATGCTGCGGATGGGTTACTGCAGGTTGTGTTATTGGGAGGTGAGTGGAGATGCTGAGCATGGGTTTCTGCAGGTTGTGTTATTGGAAGGTGAGTGGAGATGCTGAGGATGGGTTTCTGCAGATTGTGTTATTGGAAGGTTAGTGAAGATTCTGAGGATGGGTTCTGCAGGTTGTGGTATTGGGAGGTGAGTGTAGATGCTGAGGATGGGTTACTGCAGGTTGTGTTATTGGGAGGTCAGTGAAGATGCTGAGGATGGGTTTCTGCAGATTGTGCTATTGGAAGGTTAGGGAAAATGCTGAGGATGGCTTCCTGCAGGTTGTGTTATTGGGAAGTGAGTGGAGATGCTGAGGATGGGTTTCGTCATGTTGTTTTCTTGGAAGGTTAGGGAAGATGCTGAGGATGATTTTCTGCAGATTGTGTTATTGGAAGGTGAGTGACGATTCTGAGGATGGGTTCTGCAGGTTGTGTTACTGGGAGGTGAGTTGAGATGCTGAGGATGGGTTTCTGCAGGTTCTGTTATTGGGAGGTGAGTGGAAATGCTGAGAATGGGTTTCTGCAGGTTGTGTTATTGGGAGGTGAGTGGAGATGCTGAGAATCGGTTTCTGCAGGTTGTGTTATTGGGAGATGAGTGGAAATGCTGAGAATGGGTTTCTGCAGGTTGTGTTATTGGGAGTGAGTGGAGATGCTGAGGATGGGTTTCTGCAGGTTGTGATATTGGGAGATGAGTGGAAATGCTGAGAATTGCTTTCTGCTTTTTGTGTTATGGGAAGGTTAGGGAAGATGCTCAGGATGGGTTTATGCAGATTGTGTTATTGGGAGGTGAGTGGAGATGCTGAGGATGGGTTTCTGCAGGTTGTGTTATTGGAAGGTTAGTGAAGATGCTGAGGATGTGTTTCTGCAGGTTGTGCTATTGGGAGGCGAGTGGAGATGCTGAGAATGGGTTTCTGCCGGTTGTGTTATTGGAAGCTAAGTGAAGATGCTGAGAATTGGTTGCTGCAGGTTGTGTTATGGGAAGGTGAGTGGAGATGCTGAGGATGGGTTTCTGCCGGTTGTGTTGTTGGAAGGTTGGGGAAGATGCTGAGGATGGTTTTCTGCAGATTGTGTTATTGGAAGCTTAGTGAAAATGCTGAGGATGTTTTTCTGCAGGTTGTGCTATTGGGAGGTGAGTGGAGATGCTGAGGATGGGTTTCTGCAGGTTGTGTCATTGGAAGCTAAGTGAAGATGCTGAGAATGGGTTGCTGCAGGTTGTGTTATGGGAAGGTGAGTGGAGAAGCTGAGGATGGGTTTCTGCAGGTTGTGTTATTGGGAGGTGAGTGAAGATGCTGAGAATGGGTTTCTGCAGGTTGTGTTATTGGAAGGTGAGTGAAGATGCTGAGGATGGGTTTCTGTATGTTGTGTTATTGGAAGGTTAGTGGAGATGCTGAGGATGGGTTTCTGCAGGTTGTGTTATTGGAAGGTGAGTGAAGATGCTGAGGATGTGTTTCTGCAGGTTGTGCTATTGGGAGGTGAGTGGAGATGCTGAGGATGGGTTTCTGCCGGTTGTATTATTGGAAGCTAAGTGAAGATGCTGAGAATGGGTTGCTGCAGGTTGTGTTATGGGAAGGTGAGTGGAGATGCTGAGGATGGGTTTCTGCAGGTTGTGTTATTGGGAGGCGAGTGAAGATGCTGAGAATGGGTTTCTGCAGGTTGTGTTATTGGAAGGTGAGTGAAGATGCTGAGGATGGGTTTCTGTAGGTTGTGTAATTGGAAGGTTAGTGGAGATGCTGAGGATGGGTTTCTGCAGGTTGTGTTATTGGAAGGTGAGTGAAGATGCTGAGGATAGGTTTCTGCAGGTTGTGTTATTGGGAGGTGAGTGAAGATGCTGAGGATGGGTTTCTGCAGGTTGTGTTATTGGGAGGTCAGTGGAGATGCTGAGGATGGGTTTCTGCAGGTTGTGTTATTGGGAGATGCGTGGAAATGCTGAGAATGGGTTTCTGCAGGTTGTGTTATTGGGAGGTGAGTGAAGATGCTGAGGATTGGTTTCTGCAGGTTGTGTTATTGGGAGATGAGTGGAAATGCTGAGAATGGGTTTCTGCAGGTTGTGTTATTGGGAGGTGAGTGGAGATGCTGAGGATGGGTTTCTGCAGGTTGTGTTATTGGGTGATGAGTGGAAATGCTGAGAATGGCTTTCTGCAGGTTGTGTTATGGGAAGGTTAGGAAAGATGTTCAAGATGGGTTTATGCAGATTGTGTTATTGGGAGGTGAGTGGAGATGCTGAGGATGGGTTTCTGCCGGTTGTGTTGTTGGAAGTTTGGGGAAGATGCTGAGGATGGTTTTATGCAGATTGTGTGATTGGAAGGTTAGTGACGATGCTGCGGATGGGTTACTGCAGGTTGTGTTATTGGGAGGTGAGTGGAGATGCTGAGCATGGGTTTCTGCAGGTTGTGTTATTGGAAGGTGAGTGGAGATGCTGAGGATGGGTTTCTGCAGATTGTGTTATTGGAAGGTTAGTGAAGATTCTGAGGATGGGTTCTGCAGGTTGTGGTATTGGGAGGTGAGTGTAGATGCTGAGGATGGGTTACTGCAGGTTGTGTTATTGGGAGGTCAGTGAAGATGCTGAGGATGGGTTTCTGCAGATTGTGCTATTGGAAGGTTAGGGAAAATGCTGAGGATGGCTTCCTGCAGGTTGTGTTATTGGGAAGTGAGTGGAGATGCTGAGGATGGGTTTCGTCATGTTGTTTTCTTGGAAGGTTAGGGAAGATGCTGAGGATGATTTTCTGCAGATTGTGTTATTGGAAGGTGAGTGACGATTCTGAGGATGGGTTCTGCAGGTTGTGTTACTGGGAGGTGAGTTGAGATGCTGAGGATGGGTTTCTGCAGGTTCTGTTATTGGGAGGTGAGTGGAAATGCTGAGAATGGGTTTCTGCAGGTTGTGTTATTGGGAGGTGAGTGGAGATGCTGAGAATCGGTTTCTGCAGGTTGTGTTATTGGGAGATGAGTGGAAATGCTGAGAATGGGTTTCTGCAGGTTGTGTTATTGGGAGTGAGTGGAGATGCTGAGGATGGGTTTCTGCAGGTTGTGATATTGGGAGATGAGTGGAAATGCTGAGAATTGCTTTCTGCTTTTTGTGTTATGGGAAGGTTAGGGAAGATGCTCAGGATGGGTTTATGCAGATTGTGTTATTGGGAGGTGAGTGGAGATGCTGAGGATGGGTTTCTGCAGGTTGTGTTATTGGAAGGTTAGTGAAGATGCTGAGGATGTGTTTCTGCAGGTTGTGCTATTGGGAGGCGAGTGGAGATGCTGAGAATGGGTTTCTGCCGGTTGTGTTATTGGAAGCTAAGTGAAGATGCTGAGAATTGGTTGCTGCAGGTTGTGTTATGGGAAGGTGAGTGGAGATGCTGAGGATGGGTTTCTGCCGGTTGTGTTGTTGGAAGGTTGGGGAAGATGCTGAGGATGGTTTTCTGCAGATTGTGTTATTGGAAGCTTAGTGAAAATGCTGAGGATGTTTTTCTGCAGGTTGTGCTATTGGGAGGTGAGTGGAGATGCTGAGGATGGGTTTCTGCAGGTTGTGTCATTGGAAGCTAAGTGAAGATGCTGAGAATGGGTTGCTGCAGGTTGTGTTATGGGAAGGTGAGTGGAGAAGCTGAGGATGGGTTTCTGCAGGTTGTGTTATTGGGAGGTGAGTGAAGATGCTGAGAATGGGTTTCTGCAGGTTGTGTTATTGGAAGGTGAGTGAAGATGCTGAGGATGGGTTTCTGTATGTTGTGTTATTGGAAGGTTAGTGGAGATGCTGAGGATGGGTTTCTGCAGGTTGTGTTATTGGAAGGTGAGTGAAGATGCTGTGGATAGGTTTCTGCAGGTTGTGTTATTGGGAGGTAAGTGGAGATGCTGAGGATGGGTTTCTCAAGGTTGTGTTATTGGAAGGTTAGTGAAGATTCTGAGGATGTGTTTCTGCAGGTTGTGTTATTGCGAGGTGAGTGGTGATGCTGAGGATGGGTTTCTGCAGATTGTGTTATTGGAAGGTTAGTGAAGATTCTGAGGATGGGTTTCTGCAGGTTGTGTTATTGGGAGGTGAGTGTAGATGCTGAGGATGTGTTTCTGCAGATTGTGTTATTGGGAGGTGAGTGGAGATGCTGAGGATGGGTTTCGTCATGTTGTGTTCTTGGAAGGTTAGGGAAGATGCTGAGGATGATTTTCTGCAGATTGTGTTATTGGGAGGTGAGTGAAGATTCTGAGGATGGGTTCTGCAGGTTGTGTTACTGGGAGGTGAGTTGAGATGCTGAGGATGGGTATCTGCAGGTTCTGTTTTTGGGAGGTGAGTGGAGATGCTGAGGATGGGTTTCTGCAGGTTCTGTTATTGGGAGGTGAGTGGAAATGCTGAGAATGGGTTTCTGCAGGTTGTGTTATTGGGAGGTGAGTGGAGATGCTGAGAATCGGTTTCTGCAGGTTGTGTTATTGGGAGATGAGTGGAAATGCTGAGAATGGGTTTCTGCAGGTTGTGTTATTGGGAGGTGAGTGGAGATGCTGAGGATGGGTTTCTGCAGGTTGTGATATTGGGAGATGAGTGGAAATGCTGAGAATGGCTTTCTGCAGGTAGTGTTATGGGAAGGTAAGGGAAGATGCTCAGGATGGGTTTATGCAGATTGTGTTATTGGGAGGTGAGTGGAGATGCTGAGGATGGGTTTCTGCAGGTTGTGTTATTGGAAGGTTAGTGAAGATGCTGAGGATGTGTTTCTGCAGGTTGTGCTATTGGGAGGTGAGTGGAGATGCTGAGGATGGGTTTCTGCCGGTTGTGTTATTGGAAGCTAAGTGAAGATGCTGAGAATGGGTTGCTGCAGGTTGTGTTATGGGAAGGTGAGTGGAGATGCTGAGGATGGGTTTCTGCCGGTTGTGTTGTTGGAAGGTTGGGGAAGATGGTGAGGATGGTTTTCTGCAGATTGTGTTATTGGAAGCTTAGTGAAAATGCTGAGGATGTTTTTCTGCAGGTTGTGCTATTGGGAGGTGAGTGGAGATGCTGAGAATTGGTTTCTGCAGGTTGTGTTATTGGGAGGTGAGTGGAGATGCTGAGGATGGGTTTCTGCAGGTTGTGTTATTGGGAGGTGAGTGAAGATGCTGAGGATGGGTTTCTGCAGGTTGTGTTATTCGAAGGTGAGCGAAGATGCTGAGAATGGGTTACTGCAGGTTGTGTTATTGGGAGGTGAGTGGAGATGCTGAGGATGGGTTTCTGCAGGTTGTGTTATTGGGAGGTGAGTGAAGATGCTGAGGATGGGTTTCTGCAGGTTGTGTTATTGGGAGGTGAGTGGAGATGCTGAGAATTGGTTTCTGCAGGTTGTGTTATTGGGAGGTGAGTGGAGATGCTGAGGATGGGTTTCTGCAGGTTGTGTTTTTGGGAGGTGAGTGGAGATGCTGAGGATGGGTTTCTGCAGGTTGTGCTATTGGGAGGTGAGTGGAGATGCTGAGGATGGGTTTCTGCATGTTGTGTTATTAGGAGGTGAGTGAAGATGCTGAGGATGGGTTTCTGCAGGTTGTGTTATTGGGAAGTGAGTGGAGATGCTGAGGATGGGTTTCTGCCGGTTGTGTTGTTGGAAGGTTGGGGAAGATGCTGAGGATGGTTTTCTGCAGATTGTGTTATTGGAAGCTTAGTGAAAATGCTGAGGATGTTTTTCTGCAGGTTGTGCTATTGGGAGGTGAGTGGAGATGCTGAGGATGTGTTTCTGCAGGTTGTGTCATTGGAAGCTAAGTGAAGATGCTGAGAATGGGTTGCTGCAGGTTGTGTTATGGGAAGGTGAGTGGAGAAGCTGAGGATGGGTTTCTGCAGGTTGTGTTATTGGGAGGTGAGTGAAGATGCTGAGAATGGGTTTCTGCAGGTTGTGTTATTGGAAGGTGAGTGAAGATGCTGAGGATGGGTTTCTGTATGTTGTGTTATTGGAAGGTTAGTGGAGATGCTGAGGATGGGTTTCTGCAGGTTGTGTTATTGGAAGGTGAGTGAAGATGCTGTGGATAGGTTTCTGCAGGTTGTGTTATTGGGAGGTAAGTGGAGATGCTGAGGATGGGTTTCTCAAGGTTGTGTTATTGGAAGGTTAGTGAAGATTCTGAGGATGTGTTTCTGCAGGTTGTGTTATTGCGAGGTGAGTGGTGATGCTGAGGATGGGTTTCTGCAGATTGTGTTATTGGAAGGTTAGTGAAGATTCTGAGGATGGGTTTCTGCAGGTTGTGTTATTGGGAGGTGAGTGTAGATGCTGAGGATGTGTTTCTGCAGATTGTGTTATTGGGAGGTGAGTGGAGATGCTGAGGATGGGTTTCGTCATGTTGTGTTCTTGGAAGGTTAGGGAAGATGCTGAGGATGATTTTCTGCAGATTGTGTTATTGGGAGGTGAGTGAAGATTCTGAGGATGGGTTCTGCAGGTTGTGTTACTGGGAGGTGAGTTGAGATGCTGAGGATGGGTATCTGCAGTTTGTGTTATTGGAAGGTTAGTGAAGATGCTGAGGATGGGTTCTGCAGGTTGTGTTATTGGGAGGTGAGTGGAGATGCTGAGGATGGGTTTCTGCAGGTTGTGTTTTTGGGAGGTGAGTGGAGATGCTGAGGATGGGTTTCTGCAGGTTGTCTTATTGGGAGGTGAGTGAAGATGCTGAGGATGGGTTTCTGCAGGTTGTGTTATTGGGAGGTTAGGGAAGATGCTCAGGATGGGTTTCTGCAGGTTGTGTTATTGGAAGGTGAGTGAAGATGCTGTGGATAGGTTTCTGCAGGTTGTGTTATTGGGAGGTAAGTGGAGATGCTGAGGATGGGTTTCTCAAGGTTGTGTTATTGGAATGTTAGTGAAGATTCTGAGGATGTGTTTCTGCAGGTTGTGTTATTGCGAGGTGAGTGGTGATGCTGAGGATGGGTTTCTGCAGATTGTGTTATTGGAAGGTTAGTGAAGATTCTGAGGATGGGTTTCTGCAGGTTGTGTTATTGGGAGGTGAGTGTAGATGCTGAGGATGTGTTTCTGCAGATTGTGTTATTGGGAGGTGAGTGGAGATGCTGAGGATGGGTTTCGTCATGTTGTGTTCTTGGAAGGTTAGGGAAGATGCTGAGGATGATTTTCTGCAGATTGTGTTATTGGGAGGTGAGTGAAGATTCTGAGGATGGGTTCTGCAGGTTGTGTTACTGGGAGGTGAGTTGAGATGCTGAGGATGGGTATCTGCAGGTTGTGTTTTTGGGAGGTGAGTGGAGATGCTGAGGATGGGTTTCTGCAGGTTTTGTTATTGGGAGGTGAGTGGAAATGCTGAGAATGGGTTTCTGCAGGTTGTGTTATTGGGAGGTGAGTGGAGATGCTGAGAATCGGTTTCTGCAGGTTGTGTTATTGGGAGATGAGTGGAAATGCTGAGAATGGGTTTCTGCAGGTTGTGTTATTGGGAGGTGAGTGGAGATGCTGAGGATGGGTTTCTGCAGGTTGTGATATTGGGAGATGAGTGGAAATGCTGAGAATGGCTTTCTGCAGGTTGTGTTATGGGAAGGTAAGGGAAGATGCTCAGGATGGGTTTATGCAGATTGTGTTATTGGGAGGTGAGTGGAGATGCTGAGGATGGGTTTCTGCAGGTTGTGTTATTGGAAGGTTAGTGAAGATGCTGAGGATGTGTTTCTGCAGGTTGTGCTATTGGGAGGTGAGTGGAGATGCTGAGGATGGGTTTCTGCCGGTTGTGTTATTGGAAGCTAAGTGAAGATGCTGAGAATGGGTTGCTGCAGGTTGTGTTATGGGAAGGTGAGTGGAGATGCTGAGGATGGGTTTCTGCCGGTTGTGTTGTTGGAAGGTTGGGGAAGATGCTGAGGATGGTTTTCTGCAGATTGTGTTATTGGAAGCTTAGTGAAAATGCTGAGGATATTTTTCTGCAGGTTGTGCTATTGGGAGGTGAGTGGAGATGCTGAGAATTGGTTTCTGCAGGTTGTGTTATTGGGAGGTGAGTGGAGATGCTGAGGATGGGTTTCTGCAGGATGTGTTATTGGGAGGTGAGTGAAGATGCTGAGGATGGGTTTCTGCAGGTTGTGTTATTCGAAGGTGAGCGAAGATGCTGAGAATGGGTTACTGCAGGTTGTGTTATTGGGAGGTGAGTGGAGATGCTGAGGATGGGTTTCTGCAGGTTGTGTTATTGGGAGGTGAGTGAAGATGCTGAGGATGGGTTTCTGCAGGTTGTGTTATTGGGAGGTGAGTGGAGATGCTGAGAATTGGTTTCTGCAGGTTGTGTTATTGGGAGGTGAGTGGAGATGCTGAGGATGGGTTTCTGCAGGTTGTGTTTTTGGGAGGTGAGTGGAGATGCTGAGGATGGGTTTCTGCAGGTTGTGCTATTGGGAGGTGAGTGGAGATGCTGAGGATGGGTTTCTGCATGTTGTGTTATTGGGAGGTGAGTGAAGATGCTGAGGATGGGTTTCTGCAGGTTGTGTTATTGGGAAGTGAGTGGAGATGCTGAGGATGGGTTTCTGCCGGTTGTGTTGTTGGAAGGTTGGGGAAGATGCTGAGGATGGTTTTCTGCAGATTGTGTTATTGGAAGCTTAGTGAAAATGCTGAGGATGTTTTTCTGCAGGTTGTGCTATTGGGAGGTGAGTGGAGATGCTGAGGATGGGTTTCTGCAGGTTGTGTCATTGGAAGCTAAGTGAAGATGCTGAGAATGGGTTGCTGCAGGTTGTGTTATGGGAAGGTGAGTGGAGAAGCTGAGGATGGGTTTCTGCAGGTTGTGTTATTGGGAGGTGAGTGAAGATGCTGAGAATGGGTTTCTGCAGGTTGTGTTATTGGAAGGTGAGTGAAGATGCTGAGGATGGGTTTCTGTATGTTGTGTTATTGGAAGGTTAGTGGAGATGCTGAGGATGGGTTTCTGCAGGTTGTGTTATTGGAAGGTGAGTGAAGATGCTGTGGATAGGTTTCTGCAGGTTGTGTTATTGGGAGGTAAGTGGAGATGCTGAGGATGGGTTTCTCAAGGTTGTGTTATTGGAAGGTTAGTGAAGATTCTGAGGATGTGTTTCTGCAGGTTGTGTTATTGCGAGGTGAGTGGAGATGCTGAGGATGGGTTTCGTCATGTTGTGTTCTTGGAAGGTTAGGGAAGATGCTGAGGATGATTTTCTGCAGATTGTGTTATTGGGAGGTGAGTGAAGATTCTGAGGATGGGTTCTGCAGGTTGTGTTACTGGGAGGTGAGTTGAGATGCTGAGGATGGGTATCTGCAGTTTGTGTTATTGGAAGGTTAGTGAAGATGCTGAGGATGGGTTCTGCAGGTTGTGTTATTGGGAGGTGAGTGGAGATGCTGAGGATGGGTTTCTGCAGGTTGTGTTTTTGGGAGGTGAGTGGAGATGCTGAGGATGGGTTTCTGCAGGTTGTCTTATTGGGAGGTGAGTGAAGATGCTGAGGATGGGTTTCTGCAGGTTGTGTTATTGGGAGGTTAGGGAAGATGCTCAGGATGGGTTTATGCAGATTGTGTTATTGGGAGGTGAGTAGAGATGCTGAGGATGGGTTTCTGCAGGTTGTGTTATTGGGAGGTGAGTGAAGATGCTGAGGATGCGTTTCTGCAGGTTGTGTTATTGGAAGGTTAGGGAAGATGCTCAGGATGGGTTTATGCAGATTGTGCTATTGGGAGGTGAGTGAAGACGCTGAGGATGGGTTTCTGCAGGTTGTGTTATTGGGAGGTGAGTGGAGATGCTGAGAATTGGTTTCTGCAGGTTGTGTTATTGGGAGGTGAGTGGAGATGCTGAGGATGGGTTTCTGCAGGTTGTGTTATTGGGAGGTGAGTGAAGATGCTGAGGATGGGTTTCTGCAGGTTGTGTTATTCGAAGGTGAGCGAAGATGCTGAGAATGGGTTACTGCAGGTTGTGTTATTGGGAGGTGAGTGGAGATGCTGAGGATGGGTTTCTGCAGGTTGTGTTATTGGGAGGTGAGTGAAGATGCTGAGGATGGGTTTCTGCAGGTTGTGTTATTGGGAGGTGAGTGGAGATGCTGAGAATTGGTTTCTGCAGGTTGTGTTATTGGGAGGTGAGTGGAGATGCTGAGGATGGGTTTCTGCAGGTTGTGTTTTTGGGAGGTGAGTGGAGATGCTGAGGATGGGTTTCTGCAGGTTGTGCTATTGGGAGGTGAGTGGAGATGCTGAGGATGGGTTTCTGCAGGTTGTGTTATTGGGAGGTGAGTGAAGATGCTGAGGATGGGTTTCTGCAGGTTGTGTTATTGGGAAGTGAGTGGAGATGCTGAGGATGGATTTCGTCTTGTTGTGTTCTTGGAAGGTTAGGGAAGTTGCTGAGGATGGTTTTCTGCAGATTGTGTTATTGGAAGGTGAGTGAAGATTCTGAGGATGGGTTCTGCAGGTTGTGTTACTGGGAGGTGAGTTGAGATGCTGAGGATGGGTTTCTGCAGGTTGTGTTAATGGAAGGTTAGTGGAGATGCTGAGGATGGGTTCTGCAGGTTGTGTTATTGGGAGGTGAGTGGAGATGCTGAGGATGGGTTTCTGCAGGTTGTGTTCTTGAGAGATGAGTGGAAATGCTGAGAATGGGTTTCTGCAGGTTGTGTTATTGGGAGGTCAGTGGAGATTCTGAGGCTGGGTTTCTGCAGGTTGTTTTATTGGGAGGTGAGTGAAGATGCTCAGGATGGGTTTATGCAGATTGTGTTATTGGGAGGTGAGTGGAGATGCTGAGGATGGGTTTATGCAGGATGTGTTATTGGGAGGTGAGTGGAGATGCTGAGGATGGGTTTCTGCAGGTTGTTTTATTGGGAGGTGAGTGAAGATGCTGAGGATGGGTTTCTGCAGGTTGTGTTATTGGGAGATGAGTGGAAATGCTGAGAATGGCTTTCTGCAGGTTGTGTTATGGGAAGGTTGGGGAAAATGCTGAGGATGGTTTTCTGCAGATTGTGTTATTGGAAGGTTAGTGGAGATGCTGAGGATGGGTTTCTGCAGGTTGTGCTATTGGGAGGTGAGTGAAGATGCTGAGGATGTGCTTCTGCAGGTTGTGTTATTGGGAGGTGAGTGGAGATGCTGAGGATGGGTTTCTGCAGGTTGTGTTATTGGGAGGCGAGTGAAGATGCTGAGAATGGGTTTCTGCAGGTTGTGTTATTGGGAGGTGAGTGAAGATGCTGAGGATGAGTTTCTGTAGGTTGTGTAATTGGAAGGTTAGTGATGATGCTGAGGATGGGTTTCTGCAGGTTGTGTTACTGGGAGGTGACTGGAGATTCTGAGGATGGGTTTCTGTAGGTTGTGTTATTGGCAGGTGAGTGAAGATGCTGAGGATGGGTTTCTGCAGGTTGTGTTATTGGGAGATAAGTGGAGATGCTGAGGATGGGTTTCTGCCGGTTGTGTTGTTGGAAGGTTGGGGAAAATGCTGAGGATGGTTTTCTGCAGATTATGTTATTGGAAGGTTAGTGGAGATGCTGAGGATGGGTTTCTGCAGGTTGTGCTATTGGGAGGTGAGTGAAGATGCTGAGGATGTGTTTCTGCAGGTTGTGTTGTTGGGAGGTGAGTGGAGATGCTGAGGATGGGTTTCTGCAGGTTGTGTTCTTGGGAGGCGAGTGAAGATGCTGAGAATGGGTTTCTGCAGGTTGTGTTATTGGGAGGTGAGTGAAGATGCTGAGGATGGGTTTCTGTAGGTTGTGTAATTGGAAGGTTAGTGGAGATGCTGAGGATGGGTTTCTGCAGGTTGTGTTACTGGGAGGTGACTGGAGATTCTGAGGATGGGTTTCTGTAGGTTGTGTTATTGGAAGGTTAGTGGAGATGCTGAGGATGGGTTTCTGCAGGTTGTGTTATTGGAAGGTGAGTGAAGATGCTGTGGATAGGTTTCTGCAGGTTGTGTTATTGGCAGGTGAGTGAAGATGCTGAGGATGGGTTTCTGCAGGTTGTGTTATTGGGAGATAAGTGGAGATGCTGAGGATGGGTTTCTCAAGGTTGTGTTATTGGAAGGTTAGTGAGGATTCTGAGGATGTGTTTCTGCAGGTTGTGTTATTGGGAGGTGAGTGGAGATGCTGAGGATGGGTTTCTGCAGATTGTGTTATTGGAAGGTTAGTGAAGATTCTGAGGATGGGTTTCTGCAGGTTGTGTTATTGGGAGGTGAGTGAAGATGCTGAGGATGGGTTTCTGTAGGTTGTGTAATTGGAAGGTTAGTCGAGATGCTGAGGATGGGTTTCTGCAGTTTGTGTTATTGGGACGTGAGTGGAGATGCTGAGGATGGGTTTCTGCAGGTTGTGTTATTGGGAGGTGAGTGGAGATGCTGAGGATGGGTTTCTGCAGGTTGTGTTATTGGGAGGCGAGTGAAGATGCTGAGAATGGGTTTCTGCAGGTTGTGTTATTGGGAGGTGAGTGAAGATGCTGAGGATGGGTTTCTGTAGGTTGTGTAATTGGAAGGTTAGTCGAGATGCTGAGGATGGGTTTCTGCAGGTTGTGTTACTGGGAGGTGATTGGAGATTCTGAGGATGGGTTTCTGTAGGTTGTGTAATTGGAAGGTTAGTGGAGATGCTGAGAATTGGTTTCTGCAGGTTGTGTTACTGGGAGGTGATTGGAGATTCTGAGGATGGGTTTCTGTAGGTTGTGTTATTGGATGGTTAGTGGAGATGCTGAGGATGGGTTTCTGCAGGTTGTGTTATTGGAAGGTGAGTGAAGATGCTGTGGATAGGTTTCTGCAGGTTGTGTTATTGGCAGGTGAGTGAAGATGCTGAGGATGGTTTCTGCAGGATGTGTTATTGGGAGATAAGTGGAGATGCTGAGGATGGGTTTCTCAAGGTTGTGTTATTGGAAGGTTAGTGAGGATTCTGAGGATGTGTTTCTGCAGGTTGTGTTATTGGGAGGTGAGTGGAGATGCTGAGGATGGGTTTCTGCAGATTGTGTTATTGGAAGGTTAGTGAAGATTCTGAGGATGGGTTTCTGCAGGTTGTGTTATTGGGAGGTGAGTGTAGATGCTGAGGATGTGTTTCTGCAGATTGTTATTGAGAGGTGAGTGGAGATGCTGAGGATGGGTTTCGTCATGTTGTGTTCTTGGAAGGTTAGGGAAGATGCTGAGGATGATTTTCTGCAGATTGTGTTATTGGGAGGTGAGTGAAGATTCTGAGGATGGGTTCTGCAGGTTGTGTTACTGGGAGGTGAGTTGAGATGCTGAGGATGGGTATCTGCAGGTTATGTTATTGGAAGGTTATTCAAGATGCTGAGGATGGGTTCTGCAGGTTGTGTTATTGGGAGGTGAGTGGAGATGCTGAGGATGGGTTTCTGCAGGTTGTGTTATTGAGAGATGAGTGGAAATGCTGAGAATGGGTTTCTGCAGGTTGTGTTATTGGGAGGTGAGTGGAGATGCTGAGGATGGGTTACTGCAGGTTGTGTTATTGGGAGGTGAGTAGAGATGCTGAGGATGGGTTTCTGCAGGTTGTGTTATTGGGAGGTGAGTGGAGATGCTGAGGATGGGTTACTGCAGGTTGTGTTATTGGGAGGTGAGTAGAGATGCTGAGGATGGGTTTCTGCAGGTTGTGTTATTGGGAGGTGAGTGGAGATGCTGAGGATGGGTTTCTGCCGGTTGTGTTGTTGGAAGGTTGGGGAAGATGCTGAGGATGGTTTTCTGCAGATTGTGTTATTGGAAGGTTAGTGAAGATGCTGAGGATGTGTTTCTGCAGGTTGTGTTATTGGGAGGTGAGTGAAGATGCTGAGGATGGGTTTCTGCAGGTTGTGCTATTGGGAGGTGAGTGAAGATGCTGAGGATGGGTTTCTGCAGGTTGTGTTATTGGGAGGTGAGTGAAGATGCTGAGGATGGGTTTCTGCAGGTTGCGTTATTGGGAGGTGAGTGGAGATGCTGAGGATGGGTTGCTGCAGGTTGTGTTATTGGGAGGTGAGTGGAGATGCTGAGGATGGGTTTCTGCAGGTTGTGTTATTGGGAGGCGAGTGAAGATGCTGAGGATGGGTTTCTGTAGGTTGTGTAATTGGAAGGTTAGTGGAGATGCTGAGGAAGGGGTTCTGCAGGTTGTGTTACTGGGAGGTGATTGGAGATTATGAGGATGGGTTTCTGTAGGTTGTGTAATTGGAAGGTTAGTGGAGATGCTGAGAATTGGTTTCTGCAGGTTGTGTTATTGGGAGGTGAGTGGAGATGCTGAGGATGGGTTTCTGCAGGTTGTGTTTTTGGGAGGTGAGTGGAGATGCTCAGGATGGGTTTCTGCAGGTTGTGCTATTGGGAGGTGAGTGGAGATGCTGAGGATGGGTTTCTGCAGGTTGTGTTATTGGGAGGTGAGTGAAGATGCTGAGGATGGGTTTCTGCAGGTTGTGTTATTGGGAAGTGAGTGGAGATGCTGAGGATGGATTTCGTCATGTTGTGTTATTGAGAGGTGAGTGGAGATGCTGAGGATGGGTTTCGTCATGTTGTGTTCTTGGAAGGTTAGGGAAGATGTCGAGGATGATTTTCTGCAGATTGTGTTATTGGGAGGTGAGTGAAGATTCTGAGGATGGGTTCTGCAGGTTGTGTTACTGGGAGGTGAGTTGAGATGCTGAGGATGGGTATCTGCAGGTTGTGTTATTGGAAGGTTAGTGAAGATGCTGAGGATGGGTTCTGCATGTTGTGTTATTGGGAGGTGAGTGGAGATGCTGAGGATGGGTTTCTGCAGGTTGTGTTATTGAGAGATGAGTGGAGATGCTGAGGATGGGTTTCTGCAGGTTGTTTTATTGGGAGGTGAGTGAAGATGCTGAGGATGGGTTTCTGCAGGTTGTGTTATTGGGAGGTGAGTGGAAATGCTGAGAATGGGTTTCTGCAGGATGTGTTATTGGGAGGTGAGTGGAGATGCTAAGGATGGGTTTCTGCAGGTTGTGTTATTGGGAGATGAGTGGAAATGCTGAGAATGGGTTTCTGCAGGTTGTGTTATTGGGAGGTGAGTGGAGATGCTGAGGATGGGTTTCTGCAGGTTGTGTTATTGGGAGATGAGTGGAAATGCTGTGAATGGCTTTCTGCAGGTTGTGTTATGGGAAGGTTAGGGAAGATGCTCAAGATGGTTTTCTGCAGATTGTGTTATTGGAAGGTGAGTGAAGATTCTGAGGATGGGTTCTGCAGGTTGTGTTACTGGGAGGTGAGTTGATATGCTGAGGATGGGTTTCTGCACGTTGTGTTATTGGGAGATGAGTGGAAATGCTGAGAATGGGTTTCTGCAGGTTGTGTTATTGGGAGGTGAGTGGAGATGCTGAGGATGGGTTTCTGCAGGTTGTGTTATTGGGAGATGAGTGGAAATGCTGAGAATGGCTTTCTGCAGGTTGTGTTATGGGAAGGTTAGGGAAGATGCTCAGGATGGGTTTATGCAGATTGTGTTATTGGGAGGTGAGTGGAGATGCTGAGGATGGGTTTCTGCCGGTTGTGTTGTTGGAAGGTTGGGGAAGATGCTGAGGATGGTTTTCTGCAGATTGTGTTATTGGAAGGTTAGTGAAGATGCTGAGGATGTGTTTCTGCAGGTTGTGCTATTGGGAGGTGATTGGAGATACTGAGGATGGGTTTCTGTAGGTTGTGTTATTGGAAGGTTAGTGGAGATGCTGAGGATGGGTTTCTGCCGGTTGTGTTATTGGAAGGTGAGTGAAGATGCTGTGGATAGGTTCTGCAGGTTGTGTTATTGGCAGGTGAGTGAAGATGCTGAGGATGGGTTTCTGCAGGTTGTGTTATTGGGAGATAAGTGGAGATGCTGAGGATGGGTTTCTCAAGGTTGTGTTATTGGAAGGTTAGTGAGGATTCTGAGGATGTGTTTCTGCAGATTGTGTTATTGGGAGGTGAGCGGAGATGCTGAGGATGGGTTTCTGCAGATTGTGTTATTGGAAGGTGAGTGAAGATTCTGAGGATGGGTTTCTGCAGGTTGTGTTATTGGGAGGTGAGTGTAGATGCTGAGGATGTGTTTCTGCAGATTGTGTTATTGAGAGGTGATTGGAGATTCTGAGGATGGGTTCTGCAGGTTGTGTTACTGGGAGGTGAGTTGAGATGCTGAGGATGGGTATCTGCAGGTTGTGTTATTGGAAGTTTATTGAAGATGCTGAGGATGGGTTCTGCAGGTTGTGTTATTGGGAGGTGAGTAGTGATGCTGAGGATGGGTTTCTGCAGGTTGTGTTATTGGGAGGTGAGTGGAGATGCTGAGGATGGGTTTCTGCCGGTTGTGTTGTTGGAAGGTTGGGGAAGATGCTGAGGATGGTTTTCTGCAGATTGTGTTATTGGAAGGTTAGTGGAGATGCTGAGGATGGGTTTCTGCAGGTTGTGTTATTGGGAGGCGAGTGAAGATGCTGAGAATGGGTTTCTGCAGGTTGTGTTATTGGGAGGTTAGTGAAGATGCTGTGGATGGGTCGCTGCAGGTTGTGTTATTGGGAGGTGAGTGAAGATGCTGAGGATGGGTTTCTGTAGGTTGTGTTATTGGGAAGTGAGTGGAGATGCTGAGGATGGGTTTCTGCAGGTTGTGTTACTGGGAGGTGATTGGAGATTCTGAGGATGGGTTTCTGTAGGTTGTGTAATTGGAAGGTTAGTGGAGATGCTGAGAATTGGTTTCTGCAGGTTGTGTTACTGGGAGGTGATTGGAGATTCTGAGGATGGGTTTCTGTAGGTTGTGTTATTGGAAGGTTAGTGGAGATGCTGAGGATGGGTTTCTGCAGGTTGTGTTATTGGAAGGTGAGTGAAGATGCTGTGGATAGGTTTCTGCAGGTTGTGTTATTGGCAGGTGAGTGAAGATGCTGAGGATGGGTTTCTGCAGGTTGTGTTATTGGGAGGTGAGTGGAGATGATGAGGATGGGTTTCTCAAGGTTGTGTTATTGGAAGGTTAGTGAGGATTCTGAGGATGGGTTTCTGCAGGTTGTGTTATTGGGAGGTGAGTGGAGATGCTGAGGATGGGTTTCTGCAGATTGTGTTATTGGAAGGTTAGTGAAGATTCTGAGGATGGGTTTCTGCAGGTTGTGTTATTGGGAGGTGAGTGTAGATGCTGAGGATGTGTTTCTGCAGATTGTGTTATTGAGAGGTGAGTGGAGATGCTGAGGATGGGTTTCGTCATGTTGTGTTCTTGGAAGGTTAGGGAAGATGCTGAGGATGATTTTCTGCAGATCGTGTTATTGGGAGGTGAGTGAAGATTCTGAGGATGGGTTCTGCAGGTTGTGTTACTGGGAGGTGAGTTGAGATGCTGAGGATGGGTATCTGCAGGTTGTGTTATTGGAAGGTTATTCAAGATGCTGAGGATGGGTTCTGCAGGTTGTGTTATTGGGAGGTGAGTGGAGATGCTGAGGATGGGTTTCTGCAGGTTGTGTTATTGAGAGATGAGTGGAAATGCTGAGAATGGGTTTCTGCAGGTTGTGTTATTGGGAGGTGAGTGAAGATGCTGAGGATGGGTTACTGCAGGTTGTGTTATTGGGAGGTGAGTAGAGATGCTGAGGATGGGTTTCTGCAGGTTGTGTTATTGGGAGGTGAGTGGAGATGCTGAGGATGGGTTACTGCAGGTTGTGTTATTGGGAGGTGAGTAGAGATGCTGAGGATGGGTTTCTGCAGGTTGTGTTATTGGGAGTTGAGTGGAGATGCTGAGGATGGGTTTCTGCAGGTTGTGTTATTGGGAGGTGAGTGGAGATGCTGAGGATGGGTTTCTGCCGGTTGTGTTGTTGGAAGGTTGGGGAAGATGCTGAGGATGGTTTTCTGCAGATTGTGTTATTGGAAGGTTAGTGAAGATGCTGAGGATGTGTTTCTGCAGGTTGTGCTATTGGGAGGTGAGTGAAGATGCTGAGGATGGGTTTCTGCAGGTTGTGTTATTGGAAGGTTAGTGAAGATGCTGAGGATGTGTTTCTGCAGGTTGTGCTATTGGGAGGTGAGTGGAGATGCTGAGGATGGGTTTCTGCAGGTTGTGTTATTGGGAGGTGAGTAGAGATGCTGAGGATGGGTTTCTGCAGGTTGTGTTATTGGGAGGTGAGTGGAGATGCTGAGGATGGGTTTCTGCAGGTTGTGTTATTGGGAGGCGAGTGAAGATGCTGAGAATGGGTTTCTGCAGGTTGTGTTATTGGGAGGTGAGTGAAGACGCTGAGGATGGGTTTCTGTAGGTTGTGTAATTGGAAGGTTAGTGGAGATGCTGAGGATGGGTTTCTGCAGGTTGTGTTACTGGGAGGTGATTGGAGATTCTGAGGATGGGTTTCTGTAGGTTGTGTAATTGGAAGGTTAGTGGAGATGCTGAGAATTGGTTTCTGCAGGTTGTGTTATTGGGAGGTGAGTGGAGATGCTGAGGATGGGTTTCTGCAGGTTGTGTTTTTGCGAGGTGAGTGGAGATGCTCAGGATGGGTTTCTGCAGGTTGTGCTATTGGGAGGTGAGTGGAGATGCTGAGGATGGGTTTCTGCAGGTTGTGTTATTGGGAGGTGAGTGAAGATGCTGAGGATGGGTTTCTGCAGGTTGTGTTATTGGGAAGTGAGTGGAGATGCTGAGGATGGATTTCGTCATGTTGTGTTCTTGGAAGGTTAGGGAAGTTGCTGAGGATGGTTTTCTGCAGATTGTGTTATTGGAAGGTGAGTGAAGATGCTGAGGATGTGTTTCTGCAGGTTGTGCTATTGGGAGGTGAGTGAAGATGCTGAGGATGGGTTTCTGCAGGTTGTGTTATTGGAAGGTTAGTGAAGATGCTGAGGATGTGTTTCTGCAGGTTGTGCTATTGGGAGGTGAGTGGAGATGCTGAGGATGGGTTTCTGCAGGTTGTGTTATTGGGAGGTGAGTAGAGATGCTGAGGATGGGTTTCTGCAGGTTGTGTTATTGGGAGGTGAGTGGAGATGCTGAGGATGGGTTTCTGCAGGTTGTGTTATTGGGAGGCGAGTGAAGATGCTGAGAATGGGTTTCTGCAGGTTGTGTTATTGGGAGGTGAGTGAAGACGCTGAGGATGGGTTTCTGTAGGTTGTGTAATTGGAAGGTTAGTGGAGATGCTGAGGATGGGTTTCTGCAGGTTGTGTTACTGGGAGGTGATTGGAGATTCTGAGGATGGGTTTCTGTAGGTTGTGTAATTGGAAGGTTAGTGGAGATGCTGAGAATTGGTTTCTGCAGGTTGTGTTATTGGGAGGTGAGTGGAGATGCTGAGGATGGGTTTCTGCAGGTTGTGTTTTTGCGAGGTGAGTGGAGATGCTCAGGATGGGTTTCTGCAGGTTGTGCTATTGGGAGGTGAGTGGAGATGCTGAGGATGGGTTTCTGCAGGTTGTGTTATTGGGAGGTTAGTGAAGATGCTGTGGATGGGTAGCTGCAGGTTGTGTTATTGGGAGGTGAGTGAAGATGCTGAGGATGGGTTTCTGTAGGTTGTGTTATTGGGAAGTGAGTGGAGATGCTGAGGATGGGTTTCTGCAGGTTGTGTTACTGGGAGGTGATTGGAGATTCTGAGGATGGGTTTCTGTAGGTTGTGTAATTGGAAGGTTAGTGGAGATGCTGAGAATTGGTTTCTGCAGGTTGTGTTACTGGGAGGTGATTGGAGATTCTGAGGATGGGTTTCTGTAGGTTGTGTTATTGGAAGGTTAGTGGAGATGCTGAGGATGGGTTTCTGCAGGTTGTGTTATTGGAAGGTGAGTGAAGATGCTGTGGATAGGTTTCTGCAGGTTGTGTTATTGGCAGGTGAGTGAAGATGCTGAGGATGGGTTTCTGCAGGTTGTGTTATTGGGAGGTGAGTGGAGATGATGAGGATGGGTTTCTCAAGGTTGTGTTATTGGAAGGTTAGTGAGGATTCTGAGGATGGGTTTCTGCAGGTTGTGTTATTGGGAGGTGAGTGGAGATGCTGAGGATGGGTTTCTGCAGATTGTGTTATTGGAAGGTTAGTGAAGATTCTGAGGATGGGTTTCTGCAGGTTGTGTTATTGGGAGGTGAGTGTAGATGCTGAGGATGTGTTTCTGCAGATTGTGTTATTGAGAGGTGAGTGGAGATGCTGAGGATGGGTTTCGTCATGTTGTGTTCTTGGAAGGTTAGGGAAGATGCTGAGGATGATTTTCTGCAGATCGTGTTATTGGGAGGTGAGTGAAGATTCTGAGGATGGGTTCTGCAGGTTGTGTTACTGGGAGGTGAGTTGAGATGCTGAGGATGGGTATCTGCAGGTTGTGTTATTGGAAGGTTATTCAAGATGCTGAGGATGGGTTCTGCAGGTTGTGTTATTGGGAGGTGAGTGGAGATGCTGAGGATGGGTTTCTGCAGGTTGTGTTATTGAGAGATGAGTGGAAATGCTGAGAATGGGTTTCTGCAGGTTGTGTTATTGGGAGGTGAGTGAAGATGCTGAGGATGGGTTACTGCAGGTTGTGTTATTGGGAGGTGAGTAGAGATGCTGAGGATGGGTTTCTGCAGGTTGTGTTATTGGGAGGTGAGTGGAGATGCTGAGGATGGGTTACTGCAGGTTGTGTTATTGGGAGGTGAGTAGAGATGCTGAGGATGGGTTTCTGCAGGTTGTGTTATTGGGAGTTGAGTGGAGATGCTGAGGATGGGTTTCTGCAGGTTGTGTTATTGGGAGGTGAGTGGAGATGCTGAGGATGGGTTTCTGCCGGTTGTGTTGTTGGAAGGTTGGGGAAGATGCTGAGGATGGTTTTCTGCAGATTGTGTTATTGGAAGGTTAGTGAAGATGCTGAGGATGTGTTTCTGCAGGTTGTGCTATTGGGAGGTGAGTGAAGATGCTGAGGATGGGTTTCTGCAGGTTGTGTTATTGGAAGGTTAGTGAAGATGCTGAGGATGTGTTTCTGCAGGTTGTGCTATTGGGAGGTGAGTGGAGATGCTGAGGATGGGTTTCTGCAGGTTGTGTTATTGGGAGGTGAGTAGAGATGCTGAGGATGGGTTTCTGCAGGTTGTGTTATTGGGAGGTGAGTGGAGATGCTGAGGATGGGTTTCTGCAGGTTGTGTTATTGGGAGGCGAGTGAAGATGCTGAGAATGGGTTTCTGCAGGTTGTGTTATTGGGAGGTGAGTGAAGACGCTGAGGATGGGTTTCTGTAGGTTGTGTAATTGGAAGGTTAGTGGAGATGCTGAGGATGGGTTTCTGCAGGTTGTGTTACTGGGAGGTGATTGGAGATTCTGAGGATGGGTTTCTGTAGGTTGTGTAATTGGAAGGTTAGTGGAGATGCTGAGAATTGGTTTCTGCAGGTTGTGTTATTGGGAGGTGAGTGGAGATGCTGAGGATGGGTTTCTGCAGGTTGTGTTTTTGCGAGGTGAGTGGAGATGCTCAGGATGGGTTTCTGCAGGTTGTGCTATTGGGAGGTGAGTGGAGATGCTGAGGATGGGTTTCTGCAGGTTGTGTTATTGGGAGGTGAGTGAAGATGCTGAGGATGGGTTTCTGCAGGTTGTGTTATTGGGAAGTGAGAGGAGATGCTGAGGATGGATTTCGTCATGTTGTGTTCTTGGAAGGTTAGGGAAGTTGCTGAGGATGGTTTTCTGCAGATTGTGTTATTGGAAGGTGAGTGAAGATTCTGAGGATGGGTTCTGCAGGTTGTGTTACTGGGAGGTGAGTTGAGATGCTGAGGATGGGTTTCTGCAGGTTGTGTTATTGGAAGGTTAGTGGAGATGCTGAGGATGGGTTCTGCAGGTTGTGTTATTGGGAGGTGAGTGGAGATGCTGAGGATGGGTTTCTGCAGGTTGTGTTATTGAGAGATGAGTGGAAATGCTGAGAATGGGTTTCTGCAGGCTGTGTTCTTGGGAGGTCAGTGGAGATTCTGAGGCTGGGTTTCTGCAGGTTGTTTTATTGGGAGGTGAGTGAAGATGCTGAGGATGCGTTTCTGCAGGTTGTGTTATTGGAAGGTTAGGGAAGATGCTCAGGATGGGTTTATGCAGATTGTGTTATTGGGAGGTGAGTGGAGATGCTGAGGATGGGTTTATGCAGGATGTGTTATTGGGAGGTGAGTGGAGATGCTGAGGATGGGTTTCTGCAGGTTGTTTTATTGGGAGGTGAGTGAAGATGCTGAGGATGGGTTTCTGCAGGTTGTGTTATTGGGAGGTGAGTGGAAATGCTGAGAATGGGTTTCTGCAGGTTGTGTTATTGGGAGGTGAGTGAAGATGCTGAGGATTGGTTTCTGCAGGTTGTGTTATTGGGAGATGAGTGGAAATGCTGAGAATGGGTTTCTGCAGGTTGTGTTATTGGGAGGTGAGTGGAGATGCTGAGGATGGGTTTCTGCAGGCTGTGTTATTGGGAGATGAGTGGAAATGCTGAGAATGGCTTTCTGCAGGTTGTGTGATGGGAAGGTTAGGGAAGATGCTCAAGATGGGTTTATGCAGATTGTTTTATTGGAAGGTTAGTGAAGATGCTGAGGATGGGTTTCTGCAGGTTGTGTTATTGGGAGGTGAGTGAAGATGCTGAGGATGGGTTTCTGCAGGTTGTGTTATTGTGAGGTGATTGGAGATGCTAAGAATGGCTTTCTGCAGGTTGTGTGATGGGAAGGTTAGGGAAGATGCTCAAGATGGTTTTCTGCAGATTGTTTTATTGGAAGGTTAGTGAAGATGCTGAGGATGTGTTTCTGCAGGTTGTGCTATTGGGAGGTGAGTGGAGATGCTGAGGATGGGTTTCTGCAGGTTGTGTTATTGTGAGGTGATTGGAGATGCTGAGGATGGGTTTCTGCAGGTTGTGTTATTGGGAGGTGAGTGGAGATGCTGAGGATGGGTTCTGCAGATTGTGTTATTGGGAGGTGAGTGAAGATGCTGAGGATGGGTTTCTGCAGATTGTGTTATTGGAAGGTTAGTGAATATTCTGTGGATGGGTTTCTGCAGGTTGTGTTATTGGGAGGTGAGTGTAGATGCTGAGGATGGGTTTCTGCAGGTTGTATTTTTGGGAGGTTCGTGGAGATGCTGAGGATGGGTTTCTGCAGGTTGTGTTATTGGGAGGTGAGTGAAGATGCTGAGGATGGGTTTCTGCAGGTTGTGTTATTGGAAGGTTAGGGAAAATGCTGAGGATGGCTTTCTGCAGGTTGTGTTATTGGGAAGTGAGTGGAGATGCTGAGGATGGGTTTCGTCATGTTGTGTTCTTGGAAGGTTAGGGAAGATGCTGAGGATGATTTTCTGCAGATTGTGTTATTGGAAGGTGAGTGAAGATTCTGAGGATGGGTTCTGCAGGTTGTGTTACTGGGAGGTGAGTTGAGATGCTGAGGATGGGTATCTGCAGGTTGTGTTATTGGAAGGTTAGTGAAGATGCTGAGGATGGGTTCTGCAGGTTGTGTTATTGGGAGGTGAGTGGAGATGCTGAGGATGGGTTTCTGCAGGTTGTGTTATTGAGAGATGAGTGGAAATGCTGAGAATGAGTTTCTGCAGGTTGTGTTATTGGGAGGTGAGTGAAGATGCTGAGGATGGGTTTCTGCAGGTTGTGTTATTGGGAGGTGAGTGGAGATGCTGAGGATGGGTTTCTGCAGGTTGTTTTATTGGGAGGTGAGTGAAGATGCTGAGGATGGGTTTCTGCAGGTTGTGTTATTGGGAGGTGAGTGGAAATGCTGAGAATGGGGTTCTGCAGGTTGTGTTGCTGGGAGGTGAGTGGAGATGCTGAGAATGGGTTTCTGCAGGTTGTGTTATTGGGAGATGAGTGGAAATGCTGAGAATGGGTTTCTGCAGGTTGTGTTATTGGGAGGTGAGTGGAGATGCTGAGGATGGGTTTCTGCAGGTTGTGTTATTGGGAGATGAGTGGAAATGCTGAGAATGGCTTTCTGCAGGTTGTGTTATTGGGAGGTTAGTGAAGATGCTGAGGATGTGTTTCTGCAGGTTGTGCTATTGGAAGGTGAGTGGAGATGCTGAGGATGGGTTTCTGCCGGTTGTGTTATTGGAAGCTAAGTGAAGGTGCTGAGAATGGGTTTCTGCAGGTTGTGTTATTGGGAGGTGAGTGGAGATGCTGAGGATGGGTTTCTGCAGGTTGTGTTATTGGGAGGTGAGTGAAGATGCTGAGAATGGGTTTCTGCAGGTTGTGTTATAGGAAGGTGAGTGGAGATGCTGAGGATGGGTTTCTGCAGGTTGTGTTATTGGGAAGTGAGTGGAGATGCTGAGGATGGATTTCGTCATGTTGTGTTCTTGGAAGGTTAGGGAAGTTGCTGAGGATGGTTTTCTGCAGATTGTGTTATTGGAAGGTTATTGAAGATGCTGAGGATGGGTTCTGCAGGTTGTGTTATTGGGAGGTGAGTGGAGATGCTGAGGATGGGTTTCTGCAGGTTGTGTTACTGAGAGATGAGTGAAAATGCTGAGAATGAGTTTCTGCAGGTTGTGTTATTGGGAGGTGAGTGAAGATGCTGAGGATGGGTTTCTGCAGGTTGTGTTATTGGGAGGTGAGTGGAGATGCTGAGGATGGGTTTCTGCAGGTTGTGTTATTGGGAGGTGAGTGAAGATGCTGAGAATGGGTTTCTGCAGGTTGTGTTATAGGAAGGTGAGTGGAGATGCTGAGGATGGGTTTCTGCAGGTTGTGTTATTGGGAAGTGAGTGGAGATGCTGAGGATGGATTTCGTCATGTTGTGTTCTTGGAAGGTTAGGGAAGTTGCTGAGGATGGTTTTCTGCAGATTGTGTTATTGGAAGGTTATTGAAGATGCTGAGGATGGGTTTCTGCCGGTTGTGTTATTGGAAGCTAAGTGAAGGTGCTGAGAATGGGTTTCTGCAGGTTGTGTTATTGGGAGGTGAGTGGAGATGCTGAGGATGGGTTTCTGCAGGTTGTGTTATTGGGAGGTGAGTGAAGATGCTGAGAATGGGTTTCTGCAGGTTGTGTTATAGGAAGGTGAGTGGAGATGCTGAGGATGGGTTTCTGCAGGTTGTGTTATTGGGAAGTGAGTGGAGATGCTGAGGATGGATTTCGTCATGTTGTGTTCTTGGAAGGTTAGGGAAGTTGCTGAGGATGGTTTTCTGCAGATTGTGTTATTGGAAGGTTATTGAAGATGCTGAGGATGGGTTCTGCAGGTTGTGTTATTGGGAGGTGAGTGGAGATGCTGAGGATGGGTTTCTGCAGGTTGTGTTATTGAGAGATGAGTGGAAATGCTGAGAATGAGTTTCTGCAGGTTGTGTTATTGGGAGGTGAGTGAAGATGCTGAGGATGGGTTTCTGCAGGTTGTGTTATTGGGAGGTGAGTGGAGATGCTGAGGATGGGTTTCTGCAGGTTGTTTTATTGGGAGGTGAGTGAAGATGCTGAGGATGGGTTTCTGCAGGTTGTGTTATTGGGAGGTGAGTGGAAATGCTGAGAATGGGGTTCTGCAGGTTGTGTTGCTGGGAGGTGAGTGGAGATGCTGAGAATGGGTTTCTGCAGGTTGTGTTATTGGGAGATGAGTGGAAATGCTGAGAATGGGTTTCTGCAGGTTGTGTTATTGGGAGTTGAGTGGAGATGCTGAGGATGGGTTTCTGCAGGTTGTGTTATTGGGAGATGAGTGGAAATGCTGAGAATGGCTTTCTGCAGGTTGTGTTATTGGGAGGTTAGTGAAGATGCTGAGGATGTGTTTCTGCAGGTTGTGCTATTGGAAGGTGAGTGGAGATGCTGAGGATGGGTTTCTGCCGGTTGTGTTATTGGAAGCTAAGTGAAGGTGCTGAGAATGGGTTTCTGCAGGTTGTGTTATTGGGAGGTGAGTGGAGATGCTGAGGATGGGTTACTGCAGGTTGTGTTATTGGGAGGTGAGTGAAGATGCTGAGAATGGGTTTCTGCAGGTTGTGTTATAGGAAGGTGAGTGGAGATGCTGAGGATGGGTTTCTGCAGGTTGTGTTATTGGGAAGTGAGTGGAGATGCTGAGGATGGATTTCGTCATGTTGTGTTCTTGGAAGGTTAGGGAAGTTGCTGAGGATGGTTTTCTGCAGATTGTGTTATTGGAAGGTTATTGAAGATGCTGAGGATGGGTTCTGCAGGTTGTGTTATTGGGAGGTGAGTGGAGATGCTGAGGATGGGTTTCTGCAGGTTGTGTTACTGAGAGATGAGTGAAAATGCTGAGAATGGGTTTCTGCAGGTTGTGTTATTGGGAGGTGAGTGGAGATGCTGAGGATGGGTTTCTGCCGGTTGTGTTGTTGGAAGGTTGGGGAAGATGCTGAGGATGGTTTTCTGCAGATTGTGTTATTGGAAGGTTAGTGAAGATGCTGAGGATGTGTTTCTGCAGGTTGTGCTATTGGGAGGTGAGTGAAGATGCTGAGGATGGGTTGCTGCAGGTTGTGTTATTGGGAGGTTAGTGGAGATGCTGAGGATGGGTTTCTGCAGATTGTGTTATTGGGAGGTGAGTGGAGATGCTGAGGATGGGTTTCTGCAGGTTGTGTTATTGGGAGGCGAGTGAAGATGCTGAGAATGGGTTTCTGCAGGTTGTGTTATTGGGAGGTGAGTGAAGATGCTGAGGATGGGTTTCTGTAGGTTGTGTAATCGGAAGGTTAGTGGAGATGCTGAGGATGGGTTTCTGCAGGTTGTGTTACTGGGAGGTGATTGGAGATTCTGAGGATGGGTATCTGTAGGTTGTGTAATTGGAAGGTTAGTGGAGATGCTGAGAATTGGTTTCTGCAGGTTGTGTTATTGGGAGGTGAGTGGAGATGCTGAGGATGGGTTTCTGCAGGTTGTGTTTTTGGGAGGTGAGTGGAGATGCTGAGGATGGGTTTCTGCAGGTTGTGCTATTGGGAGGTGAGTGGAGATGCTGAGGATGGGTTTCTGCAGGTTGTGTTATTGGGAGGTGAGTGAAGATGCTGAGGATGGGTTTCTGCAGGTTGTGTTATTGGGAAGTGAGTGGAGATGCTGAGGATGGATTTCGTCATGTTGTGTTCTTGGAAGGTTAGGGAAGTTGCTGAGGATGGTTTTCTGCACATTGTGTTATTGGAAGGTGAGTGAAGATTCTGAGGATGGGTTCAGCAGGTTGTGTTACTGGGAGGTGAGTTGAGATGCAGAGGATGGGTTTCTGCAGGTTGTGTTATTGGAAGGTTAGTCGAGATGCTGAGGATGGGGTTCTGCAGGTTGTGTTATTGGGAGGTGAGTGACGGTGCTGAGGATGGGTTCTGCAGGTTGTGTTATTGGGAGGTGAGTGGAGATGCTGAGGATGGGTTTCTGCAGGTTGTGTTATTGAGAGATGAGTGGAAATGCTGAGAATGGGTTTCTGCAGGTTGTGTTATTGGGAGGTCAGTGGAGATTCTGAGGCTGGGTTTCTGCAGGTTGTTTTATTGGGAGGTGAGTGAAGATGCTGAGGATGCGTTTCTGCAGGTTGTGTTATTGGAAGGTGAGTGAAGATGCTGAGGATGGGTTTATGCAGATTGTGTAATTGGGAGGTGAGTGGAGATGCTGAGGATGGGTTTATGCAGGATGTGTTATTGGGAGGTGAGTGGAGATGCTGAGGATGGGTTTCTGCAGGTTGTTTTATTGGGAGGTGAGTGAAGATGCTGAGGATGGGTTTCTGCAGGTTGTGTTATTGGGAGGTGAGTGGAAATGCTGAGAAAAGGTTTCTGCAGGTTGTGTTATTGGGAGGTGAGTGAAGATGCTGAGGATTGGTTTCTGCAGGTTGTGTTATTGGGATATGAGTGGAAATGCTGAGAATGGGTTTCTGCAGGTTGTGTTATTGGGAGGTGAGTGGAGATGCTGAGGATAGGTTTCTGCAGGCTGTGTTATTGGGAGATGAGTGGAAATGCTGAGAATGGCTTTCTGCAGGTTGTGGTATGGGAAGGTTAGGGAAGATGCTCAAGATGGGTTTATGCAGATTGTGTTATTGGGAGGTGAGTGGAGATGCTGAGGATGGGATTCTGCCGGTTGTGTTGTTGGAAGGTTGGGGAAGATGCTGAGGATGGTTTTCTGCAGATTGTGTTATTGGAAGGTTAGTGAAGATGCTGAGGATGTGTTTCTGCAGGTTGTGCTATTGGGAGGTGAGTGCAGATGCTGAGGATGGGTTTCTGCAGGTTGTGTTATTGTGAGGTGATTGGAGATGCTGAGGATGGGTTTCTGCAGATTGTGTTATTGGGAGGTGAGTGGAGATGCTGAGGATGGGTTCTGCAGGTTGTGTTATTGGGAGGTGAGTGAAGATGCTGAGGATGGGTTTCTGCAGATTGTGTTATTGGAAGGTTAGTGAAGATTCTGAGGATGGGTTTCTGCAGGTTGTGTTATTGGGAGGTGAGTGTAGATGCTGAGAATGGGTTTCTGCAGGTTGTGTTTTTGGCAGGTTAGTGGAGATGCTGAGGATGGGTTTCTGCAGGTTGTGTTATTGGGAAGTGAGTGAAGATGCTGAGGATGGGTTTCTGCAGGTTGTGTTATTGGAAGGTTAGGGAAAATGCTGAGGATGGCTTTCTGCAGGTTGTGTTATTGGGAAGTGAGTGGAGATGCTGAGGATGGCTTTCTGCAGGTTGTGTTATTGGGAAGTGAGTGGAGATGCTGAGGATGGGTTTCGTCATGTTGTGTTCTTGGAAGGTTAGGGAAGATGCTGAGGATGATTTTCTGCAGATTGTGTTATTGGAAGGTGAGTGAAGATTCTGAGGATGGGTTCTGCAGATTGTGTTACTGGGAGGTGAGTTGAGATGCTGAGGATGGGTATCTGCAGGTTGTGTTATTGGAAGGTTAGTGAAGATGCTGAGGATGGGTTCTGCAGGTTGTGTTATTGGGAGGTGAGTGGAGATGCTGAGGATGGGTTTCTGCAGGTTGTGTTATTGAGAGATGAGTGGAAATGCTGAGAATGAGTTTCTGCAGGTTGTGTTATTGGGAGGTGAGTGATGATGCTGAGGATGGGTTTCTGCAGGTTGTGTTATTGGGAGGTGAGTGGAGATGCTGAGGATGGGTTTCTGCAGGTTGTTTTATTGGGAGGTGAGTGAAGATGCTGAGGATGGGTTTCTGCAGGTTGTGTTATTGGGAGGTGAGTGAAGATGCTGAGGATGGGTTTCTGCAGGTTGTGTTATTGGGAGGTGAGTGGAAATGCTGAGAATGGGTTTCTGCAGGTTGTGTTACTGGGAGGTGAGTGGAGATGCTGAGAATGGGTTTCTGCAGGTTGTGTTATTGGGAGATGAGTGGAAATGCTGAGAATGGGTTTCTGCAGGTTGTGTTATTGGGAGGTGAGTGGAGATGCTGAGGATGGGTTTCTGCAGATTGTGTTATTGGGAGGTGAGTGGAGATGCTGAGGATGGGTTTCTGCCGGTTGTGTTGTTGGAAGGTTGGGGAAGATGCTAAGGATGGTTTTCTGCAGATTGTGTGATTGGACGGTTAGTGAAGATGCTGAGGATGTGTTTCTGCAGGTTGTGCTATTGGAAGGTGAGTGTAGATGCTGAGGATCGGTTACTGCAGGTTGTGTTATTGGGAGGTGAGTGGAGATGCTGAGGATGGGTTTCTGCAGGTTGTGTTATTGGAAGTTGAGTGGAGATGCTGAGGATGGGTTACTGCAGGTTGTGTTATTGGGAGGTGAGTTTAGATTCTGAGTATGGGTTACTGCAGGTTGTGTTATTGGGAGGTGAGTGTAGATGCTGAGGATGGGTTTCTGCAGGTTGTGTTATTGGGATGTGAGTGAAGATGCTGAGGATGGGTTTCTGCAGGTTGTGTTATTTGGAAGTGTGTGGAGATGCTGAGCATTGGTTTCAGCAGGTTTTGTTATAGGAGGGTTAGGGAAGATGCTGAGGATGGTTTTCTGCAGGTTGTGTTATTGGAAGATGAGTGGAAATGCCGAGGATGGCTTTCTGCAGGTTGTGTTATTGGAAGGTGAGTGGAGATGCTGAGGATGGGATTCTGCAGGTTGTGTTATTGGAAGGTGAGTGAAGATGCTGAGGATGGGTTTCTGCAGGTTGTGTTATTGGAAGATGAGTGGAAATGCCGAGGATGGCTTTCTGCAGGTTGTGTTATTGGAAGGTGAGTGGAGATGCTGAGGATGGGATTCTGCAGGTTGTGTTATTGGAAGGTGAGTGAAGATGCTGAGGATGGGTTTCTGCAGGTTGTGTTATTGGGAGGTCAGTGGAGATTCTGAGAATGGGTTTCTGCCGGTTGTGCTATTGGGAGCTGAGTGGAGATGCTGAGGATGTGTTTCTGCAGGTTGTGTTATTCGGAGGTGAGTGAAGATGCTGAGGATGGGTTTCTGCAGATTGTGTTATTGGAAGGTTAGGGAAAATGCTGAGGATGGTTTTCTGCAGTTTGTGTTATTGGGAAGTGAGTGGAGATGCTGAGGATGGGTTATGGCAGGTTGTGTTATTGGGAAGTGAGTGGAGATGCTGAGGATGGGTTTCTGCAGTTTGTGTTATTGGAAGGTTAGTGAAGATTCTGAGGATGGGTTCTGCAGGTTGTGTTACTGGGAGGTGAGTTGAGATGCTGAGGATGGGTTTCTGCGGTTGTGTTATTGGAAGGTTAGTGAAGATGCTGAGGATGGGTTTCTGCAGGTTGCGTTATTGGAAGGTGAGTGGAGATGCTGAGGATGGGTTTCTGCAGGTTCTGTTATTGGGAGATAAGTGGAAATGCTGAGAATGGGTTTCTGCAGGTTGTGTTATTGGGAGGTGAGTGAAGATGCTGAGGATGCGTTTCTGCAGGTTGTGTTATTGGAAGGTAAGGGAAGATGCTCAGGATGGGTTTATGCAGATTGTGTTATTGGGATGTGAGTGGAGATGCTGAGGATGGGTTTATGCAGGTTGTGTTATTGGAAGGTTAGGGAAGATGCTGAGGATGGTTTGCTGCAGATTGTGTTATTGGTAGTTGAGTGGAGATGCTGAGGATGGGTTTCTGCAGGTTGTGTTGTTGGAAGGTTGGGGAAGATGCTGAGGATGCTTTTCTGCAGATTGTGTTATTGGAAGGTTAGTGAAGATGCTGAGGATGTGTTTCTGCAGGTTGTGCTATTGGGAGGTGAGTGAAGACGCTGAGGATGGTTTTCTGCAGGTTGTGTTATGGGAAGGTGAGTGGAGATGCTGAGGATGGTTTTCTGCAGGTTGTGATATTGGGAGGTGAGTGAAGATGCTGAACAGGGTTTTCTGCAGGTTGGGTTATTGGGAGGTGAGTTGAGATGCTGAGGATGTGTTTCTGCAGGTTGTGTAATTGGGAGGTGAGTGAAGATTCTGAGGATGGGTTTCTGCAGGTTGTGTTATTGTCAGGTGAGTGAAGATGCTGAGGATGGGTTTCTGCAGGTTGTGTTATTGGAAGGTTAGTGAAGGTTCTGAGGATGTGTTTCTGCAGATTGTGTTATTGGGCGGTGAGTGGACATGCTGAGGATGGGTTTCTGCAGGTTGTGTTATTGGAAGGTTAGTGAAGATGCTGAGGATGTGTTTCTGCAGGTTGTGTTATTGGGAGGTGAGTGAAGATGCTGAGGATGGGTTTCTGCAGATTGTGTTATTGGAAGGTTAGGGAAGATGCCGAGGATGGTTATCTGCAGGTTGTGTTATTGGGAGGTGAGTGGAGATGCTGAGGATGGTTTTCTGCAGGTTGTGTTATTGGGAGGTGAGTGGAGATGCTGAGGATGGTCTTCTGCAGATTGTGTTATTGGAAGGTTAGTGAAGATTCTGAGGATGGGTTCTGTAGGTTATGTTATTGGGAGGTGAGTGTAGATGATGAGGGTGGGTTTCTGCAGGTTGTGTTATTGGAAGGTTAGGGAAGATGCCGAGGATGGTTTTCTGCAGGTTGTGTTATTGGGAGGTGAGTGGAGATGTTGAGGAAGGGTTTCGGCAGGTTGTGTTATTGGGGGTCTAGTGGAGATGCTGAGGATGTGTTTCTGCAGGTTGTGTTATTGGAAGGTTAGTGAAGAGGCTGAGAATGGGTTGCTGCAGTTTGTGTTATTGGGAGGTTAGTGGAGATGTTGAGGATGGGTTTCTGCAGGTTGTGTTATTGGGAGGTGATTGGAGATGCTGAGGATGGGTTTCGGCAGGTTGTGTTATTGGAAGGTTAGTGAAGATGCTGAGGATGTGTTTCTGCAGGTTGTGTTATTGGGAGGTGAGTGAAGATGCTGAGGATGGGTTTCTGCAGGTTGTGTTATTGCGAGGTGATTCGAGGTGCTGAGGATGGGTTTCTGCAGGTTGTGTTATTGGGAGGTGAGTGGAGATGCTGAGGATGGGTTTCTGCAGGTTGTGTTATTGGGAGGTGAGTGAAGATGCTGAGGGTGTGTTTCTGCAGGTTGTGTTATTGGGAGGTGAGTGAAGATGCTGAGGATGGGTTTCTGCAGGTTGTGTTATTGTGAGGTGATTGGAGGTGCTGAGGATGGGTTTCTGCAGGTTGTGTTATTGGGAGGTGAGTGAAGATGCTGAGGATGGGTTTCTGCAGATTGTGTTATTGGAAGGTGAGAGCAAATGCTGAGGATGGGTTTCTGAAGGTTGTTTTATTGGATGGTTAGGGAAGATGCCGAGGATGGTTTTCTGCAGGTTGAGTTATTGGAAGGTTAGTGAAGATTCTGAGGAAGTGTTTCTGCAGGTTGTGTTATTGGGAGGTGAGTGGAGATGCTGAGGATGGGTTTCGGCAGGTTGTGTTATTGGAAGGTGAGTGGAGATGCTGAGGATGGGTTTCTGCAGGTTGTGTTCTTGGGAGGTGAGTGGAGATGCTGAGGATGGGTTTCTGCAGGTTGTGTTATTGGGAGGTGAGTGGAGAGGATGAGGATGTGTTTCTGCAGGTTGTGTTATTGGAAGGTTAGTGAAGATGCTGAGGATGGTTTCCTGCAGATTGTGTTATTGGAAGGTTCGTGATGATTCTGAGGATGGGTTCTGCTTGTTGTGTTATTGGGAGGTGAGTGGAGATGCTGAGGATGGGTTTCTGCAGGTTGTGTTACTGGGAGGTTAGTGATGATTCTGAGGATTGTTTCTGCAGGTTGTGTTATTGGGAGGTGAGTGAAGATGCTGAGGATGGGTTTCTGCAGATTGAGTTATTGGAAGGTTAGGGAAAATGCTGAGGATGGTTTTCTGCAGGTTGTGTTATTGGGAAGTGAGTGGAGATGCTGAGGATGGGTTTTGGCATGTTGTGTTCTTGGAAGGTTAGGGAAGATGCTGAGGATGGTTTTCTGTAGATTGTGTTATTGGAAGGTTAGTGAAGATTCTGAGAATGGGTTCTACAGGTTGTGTTACTGGGAGGTGAGTTGAGATGCTGAGGATGGGTTTCTGCAGGTTGTGTTATTGGAAGGTTAGTGAAGATGCTGAGGATGGGTTTCTGCAGGTTGTGTTGTTGGAAGGTTGGGGAAGATGCTGAGGATGTGTTTCTGCAGGTTGTGCTATTGGGGGGTGAGTGAAGATGCTGAGGATGGGTTTCTGCAGGTTGTGTTATGGGAAGGTGAGTGGAGATGCTGAGGATAGGTTTCTGCAGGTTGTGTTATTGGGAGGTGAGTGAAGGTGCTGAGGAGGGGTTTCTGCAGGTTGTGATATTGGGAGGTGAGTTGAGATGCTGAGGATGGGTTTCTGCAGGTTGTGTTATTGGAAGCTGAGTGAAGATGCTGAGGAGGGTTTCTGCAGGTTGTGTGATAGGAAGGTGAGCGGAGATGCTGAGGATGGGTTTCTGCAGTTTGTGCCATTGTCAGGTGAGTGAAGATGCTGAGGATGGGTTTCTGCAGGTTGTGTTATTGGAAGGTTAGTGAAGATTCTGAGGATGTGTTTCTGCAGGTTGTGTTATTGGGTGCTGAGTGGAGATGCTGAGGATGGGTTTCTGCAGGTTGTGTTATTGGGAGGTGAGTGGAGATGCTGAGGATGGGTTTCTGCAGGTTGTGTTATTGGAAGGCTAGTGAAGATGCTGAGGATGCTTTTCTGCAGGTTGTGTTATTGGGAGGTGAGTGAAGATGCTGAGGGTGGGTTTCTGCAGGTTGTGTTATTTTAAGGTGATTGGAGGTGCTGAGGATGGGTTTCTGCAGGTTGTGTTATTGGGAGGTGAGTGGAGATGCTGAGCATTGGTTTCTGCAGGTTGTGTTATTGGGAGGTGAGTGAAGATGCTGAGAATGGGTTTCTGCAGACTGTGTTATTGGAAGGTTAGGGAAGATGCCGAGGATGGTTATCTGCAGGTTGTGTTATTGGGAGGTGAGTGTAGATGCTGAGGATGGTTTTCTGCAGGTTGTGTGATTGGGAGGTGAGTGGAGATGCTGAGGATGGGTTTCTGCAGGTTGTGTTATTGGAAGATGAGTGGAAATGCCGAGGATGGCTTTCTGCAGGTTGTGTTATTGGAAGGTGAGTGGAGATGCTGAGGATGGGTTTCTGCAGGTTGTGTTATTGGAAGGTGAGTGGAGATGCTGAGGATGGGTTTCTGCAGGTTGTGTTATTGGAAGGTGAGTGAAGATGCTGAGGATGGGTTTCTGCAGGTTGTGTTATTGGGAGGTCAGTGGAGATTCTGAGAATGGGTTTCTGCCGGTTGTGCTATTGGGAGCTGAGTGGAGATGCTGAGGATGGGTTTCTGCAGGTTGTGTTATTGGGAGGTGAGTGGAGATGCTGAGGATGGGTTTCTGCAGGTTGTGTTGTTGGAAGGTTGGGGAAGATGCTGAGGATGCTTTTCTGCAGATTGTGTTATTGGAAGGTTAGTGAAGATGCTGAGGATGTGTTTCTGCAGGTTGTGCTATTGGGAGGTGAGTGGGGATGCTGAGGATGGGTTTCTGCAGGTTGTGTTATTGGGAGGTGAGTGGAGATGATGAGGATGTGTTTCTGCAGGTTGTGTTATTGGAAGGTTAGTGAAGAAGCTGAGGTTGGTTTTCTGCAGATTGTGTTATTGGAAGTGAGTGGAGATGCTGAGAATGGGTTTTGGCATGTTGTGTTCTTGGAAGGTTAGGGAAGATGCTGAGGATGGTTTTCTGCAGAATGTGTTATTGGAAGGTTAGTGAAGATTCTGAGGATGGGTTCTGCAGGTTGTGTTACTGGGAGGTGAGTTGAGATGCTGAGGATGGGTTTCTGCAGGTTGTGTTATTGGAAGGTTGTGAAGATGCTGAGGATGGGTTTCTGCAGGTTGTGTTGTTGGAAGGTTGGGGAAGATGCTGAGGATGCTTTTCTGCAGATGGTGTTATTGGAAGGTTAGTGAAGATGCTGAGGATGGGTTTCTGCAGGTTGTGCTATTGGCAGGTGAGTGAAGATGCTGAGGATGGGTTTCTGCAGGTTGTGTTATTGGGAGGTGAGTGAAGATGCTGAGGATGGGTTTCTGCAGGTTGTGTTATTGGGAGGTGAGTGAAGATGCTGAGGATGGGTTTCTGCAGGTTGTGTTATTGGGAGGTGAGTGGAGATGCTGAGGATGGGTTTCTGCAGGTTGTGTTATAGGAAGGTGAGTGGAGATGCTGAGGATGGGTTTCTGCAGGTTGTGTTATTGAGAGATGAGTGACGATTCTGAGGATGGTTTTCTGCAGGTTGTGTTATTGGGAGGTGAGTGAAGATGCTGAGGATGCATTTATGCAGGTTGTGTTATTGGGAGGTGAGTCAAGATGCTGAGGATGGGTTTCTGCAGGTCGTGCTATTGGAAGGTGAGTGAAGATGCTGAGGATGGGTTTCTGCAGGTTGTGTTATTGGAAGGTTAGGGAAGATGCTGAGGATGGTTTTCTGCAGACTGCGTTATTGGAAGGTTAGTGAAGATTCTGAGGATGGGTTCTGCAGGTTGTGTTACTGGGAGGTGAGTTGAGATGCTGAGGATGGGTTTCTGCAGGTTGTGGTATTGGGAGGTGAGTGAAGATGCTGAGGATGGGTTTCTGCAGGTTGTGTTATTGGGAGGATATGGAAGATGCTGAGAATGGGTTTCTGCAGGTTGTGTTATTGCGAGGTTAGGTAAGATGCTGAGGATGGGTTTCTAAACGTGTTATTGGAAGGTGAGGGGAGATGCTGAGGATGGGTTTCTGCAGGTTGTGTTATTGGAAGGTGAGTGAAGATGCTGAGGATGGGTTTCTGCTAGTTGTGTTATTGGGAGGTGAGTGGAGATGCTGAGAATTGGTATCTGTACGTTGTATTATTGGGAGGTGAGTGAAGATGCTGAGAATGGGTTTCTGCAGGTTGTGTTATTGGAAGGTGAGTGGAGATGCTGAGGATGGATTTCTGCAGGTTGTGTTATTGGGAGGTGAGTGGAGATGATCAGGATGGTTTTCTGCAGGTTGTGTTATTGGGAGGTGAGTGGAGATGCTCAGTATTGGTTTCTGCAGATTGTGTTATTGGAAGGTTTGGGAAGATGCTGAGGAAGGTTTTCTGCAGGTTGTGTTATTGGGAGGTGAGTGGAGATGCTGAGGTTGGGTTTCGGCTGGTTCTGTTATTGGAAGGTTAGGGAAGATGTTGAGGATGGTTTTCTGCAGATTTTGTGATTGGAAGGTTAGTGAAAATTCTGAGGGTGGGTTCTGCAGGTTGTGTTATTGGGAGGCGAGTGGAAATGCTGAGGATGGGTTTCTGCAGGTTGTGTTATTGGAAGATGAGTGGAAATGCCGAGGATGGCTTTCTGCAGGTTGTGTTATTGGAAGGTGAGTGGAGATGCTGAGGATGGGTTTCTGCAGGTTGTGTTATTGGAAGGTGAGTGAAGATGCTGAGGATGGGTTTCTGCAGGTTGTGTTATTGGGAGGTCAGTGGAGATTCTGAGAATGGGTTTCTGCCGGTTGTGCTATTGGGAGCTGAGTGGAGATGCTGAGGATGGGTTTCTGCAGGTTGTGTTATTGGGAGGTGAGTGGAGATGCTGAGGATGGGTTTCTGCAGGTTGTGTTGTTGGAAGGTTGGGGAAGATGCTGAGGATGCTTTTCTGCAGATTGTGTTATTGGAAGGTTAGTGAAGATGCTGAGGATGTGTTTCTGCAGGTTGTGCTATTGGGAGGTGAGTGGGGATGCTGAGGATGTGTTTCTGCAGGTTGTGTTATTGGAAGGTTAATGAAGATGCTGAGGATGTGTTTCTGCAGGTTTTGTTATTGAGAGGATAGTGGAGATGCGGAGGATGGGTTTCTGCAGGTTGTGTTATTGGGAGGTGAGTGAAGATGCTGAGAATGGGTTACTGCAGGTTGTGTTATGGGAAGGTGAGTGGAGATGCTGAGAATGTGTTTCTGCAGGTTGTGTTATTGGAAGGTGAGTGGAGATGCTGAGGGTAGGTTTCTGCAGGTTGTGTTATTGGGAGGTGAGTGAAGATGCTGAGGAGGGGTTTCTGCAGGTTGTCTTAATGGGAGGTGAGTGGAGATGCTGAGGATGGGTTTCCGCAGGTTGTGTTATTGTGAGGTGATTGGAGGTGCTGAGGATGGGATTCTGCAGGTTGTGTTTTTGGGAGGTGAGTGGAGATGCTGAGAATGGGTTTCTGCAGGTTGTGTTATTGAAAGGTGAGTGAAGATGCTGAGGATGGTTATCTGCAGATTGTGTTATTGGAAGGTTAGTGAAGATTCTGAGGATGGGTTCTGCAGGTTGTGTTATTGGGAGATGAGTGCAGATGCTGAGGATGGGTTTCTGCAGGTTGAGTTATTGGGAGGTGAGTGCAGATGCTGAGGATGGGTTTCTGCAGGTTGAGTTATTGGGAGGTGAGTGAAGATGCTGAGGATGGATTTCTGCAGGTTGAGTTATTGGGAGGTGAGTGAAGATGCTGAGGATGGGTTTTTGCAGGTTGTGTTATTGGGAGCTGAGTGGAGATGCTGAGGATGGGTTTCTGCAGGTTGTGTTATTGGGAGCTGAGTGGAGATGCTGAGGATGGGTTTCTGCAGATTGTTTTATTGGAAGGTTAGTGAAGATTCTGAGGATGGGTTTCATGCAGATTGTGTTCTTGGAAGTTGAGTGGAGATACTGAGGATGGTTTTCTGCAGGTTGTGTTATTGGGAGGTGAGTGAAGATGCTGAGGTTGGGTTTCTGCAGGTTGTGTTATTGGGAGGTTAGTGAAGATGCTGAGGATGGTTTGCTGCAGGTTGTGTATTTGGGAGGGGAGTGGAGATGCTGAGGATGGGTTTCTGCAGGTTGTGTTGTTGGAAGTTTGGGGAAGATGCTGAGGATGGTTTTCTGCAGGTTGTGTTATTGGAAGGTTAGTGAAGATGCTGAGGATGTGTTTCTGCAGGTTGTGCTATTGGGAGGTGAGTGGGGATGCTGAGGATGGGTTTCTGCAGGTTGTGTTATTGGAAGGTTAATGAAGATGCTGAGGATGTGTTTCTGCAGGTTTTGTTATTGAGAGGATAGTGGAGATGCGGAGGATGGGTTTCTGCAGGTTGTGTTATTGGGAGGTGAGTGAAGATGCTGAGAATGGGTTACTGCAGGTTGTGTTATGGGAAGGTGAGTGGAGATGCTGAGAATGTGTTTCTGCAGGTTGTGTTATTGGAAGGTGAGTGGAGATGCTGAGGGTAGGTTTCTGCAGGTTGTGTTATTGGGAGGTGAGTGAAGATGCTGAGGAGGGGTGTCTGCAGGTTGTCTTAATGGGAGGTGAGTGGAGATGCTGAGGATGGGTTTCCGCAGGTTGTGTTATTGTGAGGTGATTGGAGGTGCTGAGGATGGGATTCTGCAGGTTGTGTTATTGGGAGGTGAGTGGAGATGCTGAGAATGGGTTTCTGCAGGTTGTGTTATTGAAAGGTGAGTGAAGATGCTGAGGATGGTTATCTGCAGATTGTGTTATTGGAAGGTTAGTGAAGATTCTGAGGATGGGTTCTGCAGGTTGTGTTATTGGGAGGTGAGTGCAGATGCTGAGGATGGGTTTCTGCAGGTTGAGTTATTGGGAGGTGAGTGCAGATGCTGAGGATGGGTTTCTGCAGGTTGAGTTATTGGGAGGTGAGTGAAGATGCTGAGGATGGATTTCTGCAGGTTGAGTTATTGGGAGGTGAGTGAAGATGCTGAGGATGGGTTTTTGCAGGTTGTGTTATTGGGAGCTGAGTGGAGATGCTGAGGATGGGTTTCTGCAGGTTGTGTTATTGGGAGCTGAGTGGAGATGCTGAGGATGGGTTTCTGCAGATTGTTTTATTGGAAGGTTAGTGAAGATTCTGAGGATGGGTTTCATGCAGATTGTGTTCTTGGAAGTTGAGTGGAGATACTGAGGATGGTTTTCTGCAGGTTGTGTTATTGGGAGGTGAGTGAAGATGCTGAGGTTGGGTTTCTGCAGGTTGTGTTATTGGGAGGTTAGTGAAGATGCTGAGGATGGTTTGCTGCAGGTTGTGTATTTGGGAGGGGAGTGGAGATGCTGAGGATGGGTTTCTGCAGGTTGTGTTGTTGGAAGTTTGGGGAAGATGCTGAGGATGGTTATCTGCAGGTTGTGTTATTGGGAGGTGAGTGAAGATGCTGAGGACGGGTTTCTACAGGTTGTGTCATTGGAATGTCAGTGGAGATGGTGAGAATGGGTTTCTGCAGGTTGTGCTATTGGGAGCTGAGTGGAGATTCTGAGGATGTGTTTCTGCAGGTTGTGTTATTGGGAGGTTAGTGAAGATGCTGAGGATGGTTTGCTGCAGGTTGTGTTATTGGGAGGGGAGTGAAGATGCTGTGGATGGGTTTTTTGCAGGTTGTGTTATTGGGAGGTGAGTGGAGACGCAGAGGATGGTTTTCTGCAGGTTGTGTTGTTGGGAGGATATGGAAGATGCTGAGAATGGGTTTCTGCAGGTTGTGTTATTGGGAGGTGAGGGGCGATGCTGAGGATGGGTTTCTGCAGGTTGTGTTATTGGGAGGTGAGTGTAGGTGCTGAGGATGTGTTTCTGCAGGTTGTGTCATTGTGAGGTGAGTGGAGATGCTGAGGATGGGTTTCTGCAAGTTGTGTTATAGGGAGGTGAGTGGAGGTGCTGAGGATGTGTTTCTGCAGGTTGTGTTATTGGGAGGTGAGTGAAGATGCTGAGGATGGGTTTCTGCAGGTTGTGTTATAGGGAGGTGAGTGGCGATGCTGAGGATGGGTTTCTGCAGGTTGTGTTATTGGGAGGTGAGTGGAGATGCTGAGAATTGGTATCTGCAGGTTGTGTTATTGGGAGGTGAGTTAAGATGCTGAGAATGGGTTTCTGCAGGTTGTGTTATTGGGAGGTGAGTGGAGATGATGAGGATGGGTTTCTGCAGGTTGTGTTATTGGAAGGTTAGGGAAGGTGCTGAGGATGGGTATATGCAGATTGTGTTATTGGGAGGTGAGTGAAGATGCTGAGGATGGGTTTCTGCAGGTTGTGTTCTTGGGAGGTGAGTGGAGATGCTGAGTATGGGTTTCTGCAGATTGTGTTATTGGGAGGTGAGTGGAGATGCTGAGGAACGTTTTCTGCAGGTTGTGTTATTGGGAGGTGAGTGGAGATGCTGAGGATGGGTTTCTGCAGGTTGTGTTATTGGAAGGTGAGTGAAGATGCTGAGGATGGGTTTCTGCAGGTTGTGTTATTGGGAGGTCAGTGGAGATTTTGAGAATGGGTTTCTGCCGGTTGTGCTATTGGGAGCTGAGTGGAGATGCTGAGGATGTGTTTCTGCAGGTTGTGTTATTCGGAGTTGAGTGAAGATGCTGAGGATGTCTTTCTGCAGGTTGTGTCATTGGAAGGTCAGTAGAGATTCTGAGAATGGGGTTCTGCAGGTTGTGTAATTGGGAGACGAGTGGAGATGCTGAGGATGGGTTTCTGTAGGTTGTGTTATTGAGAGATGAGTGACGATTCTGAGGATGGTTTTCTGCAGGTTGTGTTATTGGGAGGTGAGTGAAGATGCTGAGGATGCGTTTCTGCAGGTTGTGTTATTGGGAGGTGAGGGAAGATGCTGAGGATGGATTTCTGTAGGTTGTGTTATTGGAATGTGAGTGAAGATGCTGAGAATGGGTTCCTGCACGTTGTGTTATTGGAAGGTTAGGGAAGATGCTGAGGATGGTTTTCTGCAGACTGTGTTATTGGAAGGTTAGTGAAGATTCTGAGGATGGGTTCTGCAGGCTGTGTTACTGGGAGGTGAGTTGAGATGCTGAGGATGGGTTTCTGCAGGTTGTGTTATTGGAAGGTTAGTGAAGATGCTGAGGATGGTTTTCTGCAGGTTCTGTTATTGGGAGGGGACTGGAGATGTTGAGGATGGGTTTCTGCAGGTTGTGTTGTTGGAAGTTTGGGGAAGATGCTGAGGATGGTTTTCTGCAGGTTGTGTTATTGGGAGGTGAGTGGAGATACTGAGGATGGGTTTCTGCAGGTTGTGTTATTGGAAGGTTAGTGAAGATGCTGAGGATGGGTTTCTGCAGGTTGTGTTATTGGGAGGTGAATGGAGATGCTGAGGATGAATTTCTGCAAGTTTTGTTATTGGAAGGTTATTGAAGATGCTGT